>NC_141619.1:26858444-27009833 GCF_047967505.1 Dipteris shenzhenensis | reverse complement strand
CCTGACATGTGCCAGGTGCACTAGGTGGCATAGTTGCATTTACCAATTTGTTAGGCTCTTCTTTGCTTTCTTTTTCTGAAGTCTCTTGATTGAGAGCTTCATCTGCACATGTGGCTTATATTTCCAAAACTTATTACGTTGGGAACTGTGGGGTAACTTTTCCACTGGTAAGGTGTTTCTAAGTAAGGGTTCATTTGTTGCGCATACTCCTTCCAGTCCCTCATTCAAGAGGTGGTGGTTCTGATTTTGAGGGAGCTGGCTTTGCAAGGTACAATTTGACGATCCTTGTTTGGACTCATTCGAATTCATTGAAGTGTTCGGCCTTGACTTTTCTGCGATTTCCTCTTTCAGCTTTCCTGCAGGATCTTCTGCTGTTATTCAACTTTGGAGGTTCAACTTTTGGGAGTTCGACTGCCATTAGGGCATGCAAGATGGCTGTCATTATCAAAGATTTGATCTTCAATTTAGCATTCTTAGCCTCAGTTTCAAGGTCCCAAGGAAAATTTGAGTCATCATTGGTATGGGTACCTTCTTCACGTTCATTATCCCACTCGAGGTCAGCCATAAAGAATGGCATCTCTAGATCGATTGGTTCTTCATGCATGAGTGGAGGATCTACCTGTAGCACCTTAGCATCTATCTATGAAAAGATGGGGTCTAGTGAATGGCAGTTGTCGATGGTTGCCAATGTTTGTATACAGTTATTAACATTGCTTTGTGAGTCACCCGATATGGCATGTTGTTGCAAGGGAGCTGATTTGCTTGAGATTGTCACAGAAGATGTGTCATCCAATGCTCTAGGCATAATTGGTTTTATAGCTCCTATTTCCACATTCACCCTGACTACTGTGTCATGATTCTAGATTGTCAGTCTATCACTTCCCCAGTCATGGAGGACTGATGCCTCCCATAACCAAGGATGTCCTAGTAAGATTTGATAGGATTTTTTCGGGAGATCCAAGATTTTGAATTGAAGGGAAAACGGACTCCTGCGATCTTTGTGGATACGCCATTTACTATTCCCAAGGATTTAGCCCATGAATCATCAGCAAGGCATATGTTGAAATTAACTTTTGCATTAGTGGGAGACCCCATTCTTCATAGAGCTCCTTTGATAGGACATTTACACCGACTCCACCATCTACTATGGCTTGGACTACATTATATGCCTTGTGGATCAAAGGTACAGTAATGTTGCATATGTCATCTCTCTCACCCATTCGCACATGGATATCTTCTATGTCATTCATAGGTGGAGGGGGATTTGTGAGTTCAATCCATCCTTTGAAACTCTCTTAGAGATTGGGACAAGACTACACTAGTAGAGAAGATGTGCACTCGGGCTTCACATAAATTGACCAATTTCATAGAGTTAAAATCAAATACTTTCTTATATTGTTCTAGACATTGAAACCAATAAATTGACAAATTTGATCATGGAGTTATAATCTATAAGTGCCAACTTGTCATATGTTTTCCCCTTGCAATTCCCCTTTTTTTGATTGAGGGAAAGAAAATGAGAGATGATAACCCTAGGGGGAGAGCACATCAAGGTCTTGCTCATTCTCATGTTTTGGTGACAATTTTCTTGCGGAACATGTACATAGCATAGGGGAAATGCACTCTTTTTGTTTTATTTTCCTCCATAACATAACACCCCAAGGATCTATGGCATTCAATGCATTTTTTAGCTATCCCCTTGAGAGTCTAGAGGTTAGTTCCTTAAGAAATTATTAGCTATTCATATAGTTATTTGGTTATATGTTTCGATTTGTTGATACCATTTTTTATAGCCTTTTAATAGTCCACATGTTCCACCATTTTTTAGCTCATTTATAGTTGGCTTATCCTTGGTAAAGATGTCTTAGAGCAAGGTGGGTTTAGAGCATCATAGTTTTAAAAGTGCTAGAGCCTTGTAGTAAAGGTTTATAAATGGGGGCATGTTTTCTATTCTACTAGGGGCCTCTAGATAGGACAGGTAAAAGTGGTAAATATTTGTCATTAGCAAGTTAGTTTGACCCTAGATTTGAGAGTGGTGGTGGTTTATAATATTGCTCAAATTGGATGTTGTTTACCCTCTGATGTAAAATATATGGGACAATTAATGTTTTTGCCTTAGTCAAGATCTAGATTGCAATAGAACTTTTTATAAGAAGTTTGCAAGAACTACCTTTGAATTGTATGAGCAGTTTACGTGAAGTTTTGGAATTGATTAAGCCATAGTGTTTTATGGGTTTGTTATAGTCAAAAAGTGTTATCGCATTCCCCATATTCATCCACTACAAGACTTTGACTCTTTTTCAAATTTGCATTAAATATCTTTCCAAGTTTGGAAAGTGTTGATATTTTCATCGATATTTCCATCAAAATAGATGCATCAACATTACAAACAATATTTACGTCCATATTTCCATTAAAAAATGATATTTTTGACTAAAATATTGAGCTAATATTGAACTTTAATTTTGATTGTAATGTTACTACTAAAGTCGACCATGGTAAATTTTTAGAAGCTGTATCGATGGTTATATCCAAGGAAATACTAACTCTAATAAAATTTTTAGAAGGCTTTTTAATGGAAATATCAATGCTTTTTTTAGGTTAAATTTGTTTAGGGACATGCCCTTTTGTATAAAAGTTTGTATTACACTATTTTGGCCATTTCATTTGTGCATTACATTGTTTGAGTACAAAATTGTAGGATTGTACTATAGCCTATTCATCAATCCCTACTTCCTGCTTGTAACTACTATGCATTTACATATACAATGGCCTAGTCATTGAGCTCATGGCTTCCATCCTCATTGTTGTCACCATCCCCTTCATTATCATCCTCATCTCCCCCTCCACTTCCTCCTCAAATTCATCTCCATGTTGGGGATGTTCAACAAGCACACTTGTTAGAGGTTGATACATCTTCTAGTTGCTCAATTTGAGCATTTGATAAATGTGTGAAATTTGAAGAGCTTACATTGACAAAGGGCATGTATTCCCCACTAGCTTGGAGCACCTTAAAGATATCCATCATACCATTTTTGTAGGCAAATCTATATTCATCCTCCATAAACACCCTGCCCATTGCACTAACATTTATTTCCCGCTCACTTGGAGCATCTCAAAGATATCATATCATACCATTTTTGTAGGTGTATCTATATTCATCCTTATATACACCCTACCCATTGTCTAACATTTACAAGAATACATTGTTAGTTTGAATGATTTAGATGCTACACTCCAAACATGCTAAAAGAAGAGAAACGATAGCTAGTGAACTTACAAGAAAATGATAAAAGAGATCTCTCCCTCCTGAGCCTAAGTGAGATTGGCCCACTTTACCCTTCCTAGCATCTATCTACCACTTTTGTTAATTGTTGTATGCAAGTTTTGGTGGAATACAAGCTCTCTTCTTCCTCTTCGGTTGTGTCTTGTTTCCTTCATGCTCTTTCCTTTTGTGAATGCCATGTATCATGTTCTCCCTCTCCCTCCCCATCTTCTCTCCCTCCTCCTCTCCCCTCCCCCTTCTCACTTCCCCCTCCCTCTCCCTTATCTCTTTATGGGTTCATGATTGCAACAACTCTAAGAGCCACTTGAGTGGCACTGGTGGATCATTCTTGCTTGCATTGCTCTCACAAGGAGTAGTATTAGATGACTCAATCGACATTCTTCCTAGATCCCCACAACATGGGATTCAACATCGAAGGATACACATTGCTAGTGCCATTGCCAAGGAATTAGAGGTATGGTTCTGCTTGCACATGCTTCTCTCATTACATTCCCATTACCTAACACTAGTAGCTTAGTGAAAATTTGTTGGTTATGGTGTATAGGAAGGGTGTGAGTAGAAAAAAGTGGAAAAGAGGGAGTAAGGAGTAGAAGTGAATTCCAATTACTTCCTTGATGCTTTTTGAGGTTTCTAGTTGTCCGAACATGGCAAATGGCAATTCAAATGATTGCTAAGGCGGGTATGCTATCATATCCCAACAAAAATGTTTTGAAATGACGACTGTGGGAGAATTTCAAGGTTTTAAGAATGACAAACCGTCCCCTTTTTTGGAAAAACACTCCATTTTAATTGAAAAGTTGTTGCTTTTGGTTGTTTCTCATTTGGAATAGGGAGAATAGGGAGTGTAGCACTTCCCTAGGCCAAAAACCTGCATAAAAATCATAAACTTCATAGAAACTCAAAAATTTGGCCCCAAAATTTGTGCAGACAATAGGGCGCCAAATAAATCTTAACTCATCGTGCATTGAATTGCTAATTTAGTGCACTAAATTGCAATTGAGCACACCAAATTAGCTAGACTGACATATTTGTATCCTAACACTGACAATGACTACCACAGCTAGCATATTTAATGTGCTTTGAAAAAGTTGTTTATAGTGGGGTTTGCTCCCCCGTGGACCCAAATGGAGCCCGATTGTCAATTGTATGAGGTTAAGTAGAAGGTGACCAAGTTCCTTCAAGATTATTGATTGGTCTTTCCACAATGCTTGCATGCTTTGTACTTGCTCTTTGATGGAAACTTCACTTGCTACAAGTGCTTGAGTTTTCTCTTCACCCTTTCTTGAAGCCTTCTTTCTCTCTTCTTGGGGCTTTCAATGCAAAAACAAAGCTCATATATAGAAGGTTGTCTACCTGAGAGGAATTGCATAATCTTGTGCCTGATCTTCTGTAGTAACTGCACCTTTCTGAGACCTTTCTTGATTGTGGAAAGTGTGAATTCTCCTCGTTGTAGCAACCATTGGTCCTTAAACTTGGAAACAAGATAGCTTGCAGTGTCACCCACCCATGGCTAAGACGAATTAGAGTATAGTGTTAGCTATGGGCAGAATTATGTGAAAGGTCATTGGATGAAAGAAGTGTTAGCACGCATGGTAGATGAACAATTTTGCGACAAGCTTGAAGCTATAGATGTGCCCTATAGAGGTTGTTCTATAGTAGAAAGGGCTTGGCAAATGGCACAACAGGTGAGGAGTATTGAGCTCTGCAATCTCTGGATGGAAAGGGGGCAAAATGTGGAAGATGGTGGAGAGTGGAAAAGAAGGTGATGAGGTTGGCACCTTGGAGCTATAGTAGGCTAGGAGCATGAGGTGGCTCTGATACCATATGTTGGGGAAGAGAGTGTGGGAACCAAGAGCAAAATGTTCCATTGATTTGAGAGGAAGTAGAGATATTTTAAAATGTATTATGTGGAAATGACAATGCCAGAAAGTAAACTTTTGATTCTCGAATGAAATTTTCATAATGTAAACTTTTCATTTGGGAAGGATTTTAAGGAATAGTCCAAAAGTAGACATGAGTCCAAAATTAATGAAATAAGTGTTCTAGGCTTTTCATTGCTAATATTGTGCCATTCAAACCTCATTTTCAAATAGCAGTAACGATGTTCATGTACTAGAAATAGACATGAAAGATACTGAGTGATGTGCAACTATTGCCATGCTTCATCATAGGGCTATGGGACTCTAAGCTTCATGACCATCTCTTTGCAATGAATCCCACATCATTAGAGTTGTGCAACAAGATTGTTGTATGCCTGGTTGACAATATGAAGGAGAAGGCTCAAGACCTTGATTGTCTCATCAGAGATATCTCAAACCACCCACTTGGGGAAGCAAAGGAGAGAACATCATCTACTAAGGTCGTGAACATGGAAGATTTGGCCACCAATCAGCTTACTCAGCTAGAAGCCAACAACTAAAGGGAGGAGTGGCTAAGGAAATCCCCAACAATCCTCACCTATTTCTAGGGTTTAGGATTTAGGGTCTAGAGTCTAGGGTCTAGGGTTTAGGTTTTAGGTTTAAGGTTCTAGGGTAATGACTATGATGGTTATATATTACAAGGTAATTTCATAGACTCGAAGTGTAATTATTACATTAGTGACAAGAATTTTTCACACTCTTCTTATATCAAGAATTTGGCCATGCCCATAATTACTATATAAATGAGAATACAACATTGAGGGTTGTTGAACTCCAAAGGATGCCTAAAATATTAAAGAGTTCTTGAATACGTTTAGATGAGGTTTCATAAGTGAAATGACTCATAAACTAGCTATTCATAACATAAGAATATTAGCTTATGAATAAGGCAAGCATAACATGATTTTGGAAAATGCTCTAAATGAGTGACTATATAAATATATTAAGGATCATAAGACAAATCCAAGATACTTACTTTTCCTAAGATGGTTCCATTAGATAAAATAGCAAGATTACGTATTATTAGACCCTATACCATGGGATAGGAACTCTATAGTAGGCATACTCTAGCGATAAGAGATGATCTTGTGCCACTTAGTCATATTCAAGTAATACCCATTGAAGTGGAAGTCGTTATTTTAGCATCTCAACTCTATAAATATCTTTTTGCCGGCCTCTTGCCTCGTTCTTCTTTAAAAATGTATTTATTTATGCATGTATTTTTATCAATAATACTATTTACATTTGATTTACCAAAAGTGACAAAATAGTATTTTACATCATTTACTACTTTTGCAATTAGTCTATGATTCTGTACATATTACTTATTTTGCTAAAACAATATATATGATCTTATTTTATTATAGATTCATTGTTTCAATTAAAGTTTGGTTTAATTCATTCATTTTATTCTTCTTTATAATATTATTATTTAAATAATTCATAAAAATTAAAACAAGATTATTAAATATTTGCATGATCTACTCAGTTTATAATTTTATTTTTAATAAAAATGATATTTTTTTATTGCATAACAGTATTTCTAATACTTTAAACATATTTTTAAAAGTAAATTAATTTCACTTATTTTATATTTTTATTTATATCTTCTTATTTATTAGTTATTTAATTTTATAAATAATATTATTTAAATAATATCTCAAAATTTAAAGAAGAGTATAAGGATTTCCATAATAATTTTCTTCTTTAAATAGTTAATATTTATATAATATTATTAATATCTGTTGGATGAATAATATTTATAATTATTAATATGTTCACATATTTTATATCATTTCAAAAGCTTATATGAAGTGAAAGAGAAAGTGTTAGCTTCTTTAGATATTATCATGTGGATATAAAGGAAGTCCCAAAGGTATTTTGTATGCATGAGGTGCTAATATGTTTTATAAAAGGTTTTTGGAAGGTGTTGCATACACGAGGTTAGCAGGCAGCAATTCAAATTTTGTCAACATCTTTAGAATTTTCCCAAAAAAAAAAAAAACAAACAATAGTTTTTTCAAGGTGTTGCGCATGCAAGAGGTTGGGATTCAATTCACTTTTTTCAACAACTTGAAATTTTTCCCAAAAAACGAGCAATAGATTTTTTAAGGTGTTGCACACTCAAAAGGTTGGAAGGAAATTCACCTGCTATCACATTTTAAAAGATTTACCAAAAAACAACATGTTGAGGTGGAATGAAGTGTGGTGTGAAGGGTTGTGGTCATTATAGCTTTTCTTTTAAAAACTAAAATCATCCCTAAAAACCTAAACCTCTCCATCTTCTTCTCTCTCCCCCTCCCTCTCTCTCCTCTCCTCCTCTCCCCCACCACCCTCTCCTCCCTCTCGACTACCCCCTTCCTCCCATTGCCTCCTCCTCTCTCACTGCCCCCCTCCTCCCTCCCTCTTGCCCGCCAGCCCCCCCTTCTCCAGCTTCCTACTCCTCCCTCTATCTCGTCGTTGCCCCCTCCTCCTCCCACTAACCCCTCCTTGTGACCCCCTCCTTCCTCCCTCCCACTGCCCCCCTCCTCATGATTCCCTCTTGCCACCCCCTCCATCCTCACTCCCCCCCCCCTCGAGCCCCGAGCCCCCACCCCTCTGCTTGTTTCCCCCTCTCCCAACTTCCCCCTCCAACCCTCTCTCCCCCCCCCACCCCCCCAAACCCCCTCTCTCCCCCCTCAACCATCCCCCACCCCCCTCTATCCTCACTCAGCTTCCCCTCTCCAACCTCCCTCCTAAACCCCTCCACTGGTAGGTATTGTTGTGAATGCATGGGAGTGTTGCATTAGCAACACGTACCTACACCTCAAGGTCCCCTCTCACCTAGCCCCCACACTCTCACCCCCCTCACGGACCCTCCCCACCCTCACGCCCCTTACTTGGTGCCCTCCCCCGTCAATGGGACCCCCTCCTTCAACCTGTCGCCCCCTCCTCCTATCTCGTTGTCCCCTCCCTCCCCCCTTACTTGGCCCCTCCCCTCACTCCTCACTCAACTCCCCCTCTCCAACCCCCTAAACCCTCCTACGGGGAGGTGTTGCAAATGTAGCACCTCCTTTAGGGGTGTTGTGTTTACAACACTTTCCCATTCCTCATTCTTCACTCTCAACTAGCCCTCCCTCCCACACCCCTCTCACCCCCATCTCCCACCTCACCACGTGGCCCCCTCCTTGTTAACCCTCACCTGCCCCCCTCACCCAGTCTCCTATCCCTCACTTGGCTCCCTTCCCTCCTCATCTGGGCCCCTCCCCCCTCACCCACCCTCACCTCCCTTCCCTTTTCACCCCTTCCCTCCTCACCTGGCCCATCTCTATACCCCTCCCCCCACCCCCCTCACCCTCCCCCCTTACCCTCCCACAATGAGATGATGCATTTGCATTAGCTCCTCACCCCCTCACCCTCACTCGCCCTACCCCCCACCCCCCCTTACCTACCCTCACCCTCACCCATACCCTCCCCCCCTCACCAAGCCCTTGTCCACCCCTTTCCCCCCTCACCCTCCCCCTCCCTCCCCCCCACAAGAAGGTATTGTGAACATGTTGCATTTCCAATACCTCCCCACCCCGCCACATTCCCCTGCACCCGGTGCCCCCTTTTCTACCCAATTCCCCCTCACTCCCTCCTCATTTGGTCTCCCCCACCCCCCTTTTTACCCACCCTCTCCCCTAGCCCCCTCCCACCCCTCCCCCAATACCTCCCCACCCAGTTTTCCCTCTCCCACCCCCTCTCCTACTCCCTTGCCCTACCCCCCCACCCCCTGGGTTCTCTCTCCCCTCCCCTGCCATTCTTAATTCGTTCCCCCCCATCCTTGTCCCAATCCCACCACCTATTGCATGCATACTAGGTTGGAGGGCCCTTCCTTCATAACTTTCACTAGAGAAGTTTGAATATAATCATGTTGTAGTCAAAATGAAGGCCCAATAATTCCATTTAAGACGTCAAAAATATAAAACACCATACAAGATTGAATTTATTGTAAGATCATTATTTATAATTATCATAATTAAGAAATTTAACAAAATTAATTTGATTTATATAAATTAAAATTGTGCGCTTTGACACACACACACACACACACACACACACACAGATATATATAGCATGTATGTATGTGTATATGTATATCTATCTATCTATCTCTACACACCCACACACACACACACACACACAGAGATATACATATACACATACATACATGCTATATATCTATGTGTGTGTGTGTGTGTGTGTGTGTGTGTGTGTGTGTGTGTGTTGCCTAGCTAATTACATCCCTAACTTCACTAAATGTCAAAATCATTCAAAGTCCAAATCAAGTGCAGTAGAGTAGAAAATCATGCTTTTTCCCTTTCATTATGAAACATGAGTCATCCAATTCTTAGAACTTATCCATCTGCAACTCATAAAAGACATAAATGACATTGACTTCTCAATCCATAGCAAAATCCATAAGGTACAAAAAGGATAAGAGTCTCCATTAGAGTGCTCGTTAATACATTTCAATAGTAGTACATTTCAATAAAGGTACTTCCCTACCTTCAAAAAACAAAAAATAAATCAATATATTCACTTACTTTTAAAACTTTTGCATAAAAGTTTCAAATCTTGGCGAATGTTTCAAATTTTTATTTTTATTAGGACATCTAGACTTTCGATGAAAATATAAAAGTTTCACTTCTTAACAAAATTAACATGAAAAAATCATCCAACTATTTCAAAGTTAACATTACTCAGAAATATAGTTTCTTATGAGGATCATAGTATACACATGATCCATCGATAACCATTATATATAGAGTCAAAAAGTAGTTATTGGAGAAACCAACTCCCTTTTACGCTGCCAAAAATACATGTCAAAGACCTATCATTGCAAATCTATTGGAGAGATGGATCAACTCACCTGCATCCATCCACAAAAAAGTCATGTTAGAACATGCACCCTAATTGTGGGACTGCACGCTTCAATGCCAACTCATAAATGTTATCTATGTCACTCCCCCAGCTAAGCAATATAATAAGGTCAAGGTTCTCTAACTTTCTGTAAATACTTGGTAAAACGTCTACCAAGTAACTTCCAATCATTACTGTCCCAAAAAGCTTAGGAGGTATAGACTCGGAAATGAAATCCCAAAATTCAAAAAAAATATTGACAACTCTCTTGTATAAATATCTCCAAGAAATAATAAGTATCTCCTCTGTCCAATCAATGTACACAGGTTATCCATAATAAAATCTCCAAGAAAAAAAACATTCCATGATAAATCCCTTCTCCGCATGAAACTTTTCTTAACATATTTTCTATAAGAAATAGTAAATAATCTATCAAAGACTTTTCTTCACACACAGACACACGCATGCACGCACATGCACACATCTTTTGAGCGAGGTGCAGACAATACACAAGTATCCCTTGGGAGGATTAAATTTAAAATGAGTGTGATGTAAATAGTAAGAAGCACTCTAGATTGTTGTTGTGAGTATGGTGAGGTGTAAAAGAATGATTGGGTCTGTGTGATTGATTTGGATAGGGGCAATGATGTAAGCATGTTGATCTAAGCAATGAGGTGTGAAACACCTTTGTAAAGCCTATACAAGGTTCATGGTGATGCTAATAGATTCATGCTTTCATCTTGAGCCTAAGCCTTGTGTACACGTCCCATCCTCTTCAATCCCATCTCGTTCGACCCAGATCTCTTGTCTAACATTTTGCCGTCTTGCTTTTGCATCCATGATCTCCCATTTCGTATATCACTTGCATTCTGCATCTCCATTCCCTTTGCTTTATGCTTGTGTTCTTGAATTGGTATCAGAGCTTGGATTTTTCCCTTACCCACATACATCTATCTATGGAAGCATCAAATCTGCTGATTCATATCATCTAAGAGCTGCAGATTGTCATCAAGGTGTTCTTGCCAAATTTAGGTTACAAATCAGGCCATCACCTGTCTATTACATGTCACCAATCTTTGACATGGCTGGCTTGCTATTTATAGTGGCTTGATCTCCCTTGCTCTACCCTGCTAAGAATCACCTCAATTATTGCTTGTAATATACCACAACTTTCCTCTACTTCAGTTCGTGACCTGACCACTATCTTGCTCGTGGTTTGTTGTCACTTATTTGCTTCAATTCAAGTTTGAATTACATTTTTTTTCTACTCAAAATTAGTTGTCTTATTGATGCTTCTAAGAAATCGGCCCTTCTACTTTTGCTCTGCATAGATCTCTAGCAACAGAGCACATAAGGGGCTTTCCAACGAGCCTTTTTGCCCACAATGTTGTTGGTGGTGGCTTGGCCTGCTATATCAAAAGAGAGATTTCAACATTGTTTTGGAGGTTGTTGACATCCATCAGCAAAATCCCATCCGATATAAATCTTGCAATATTCAACCACCATATTTGTATCAAGTCTCCACAGCTTGACATGTGGCATTGAGCTCTAGTCTCATCAACCTTTGGTTCTCCTTAGCTCCCTGATTTCTTTGAGGTTTCCAGCCAATTGGTTTTTCCTACATATCCTTGGAAAAACAAGAGTTTTTTGCACCGTTCTTTGGAAATTTTGCAAAATAAAAGAATCAGCAATAGGGACTCTTGCTTCTTGTGCTCATTCTCGGAGATATGCTTTCCACTAGAACATTCTTGGAGTCTTGCATGCTCATTCAAGTGCACATCTCGTACTTTGGTGCATTTCTCACTGGTCTTGGTGCTTGTTCAGCACATTCTAGGTGATCATTGCACACCTTTTGTATTCTCTCGCATGTATTAGTGCTTCTAGCAGGGATAAACTCTTGTTCCAATGCATTGTCCAACATGCATTTAGAATATCTCATTATATATCCTGTCTTATATGCACTCAAGCACTTGAGAGGTGCAAATGCGGAGCATATGAAGTGCTCAAGTTTTGATGAACTCTCCCTTCTATTTGGTTAGGTTGCAGCCTTGTTCATTTATTTACAATGTCCCATCACCTAAGGCAAGGGGTGTTTTATAGCCACCCTTGTCCAATGCTCCAATCTTGTTTCTATTGTGACTTTGTGCCTCTACCAATTTGTTGGTTCTTGTTGCTCACCATGCTTGTACATTGTACCCGTATATGAGCTGTATATCATCAAGAGATTGTCATTGTCATTGTAATCTACTACTCTTATGGCTTCTAGTGCTCATGTAATGGGCATCTCGTATCTTCGGTAATGATGGATCAAGTTAACACATCCACTTTATTTTTGAACCTCTCCATCCCTCGCCACTCTTCTATGAAGTTCAGGGTTCTACTCCTAGTCTCCTCCTTACCTATGCACATTCGAAGGTTGGTGCAAAGTTTTTGGTTTTAGGCTTCTCTTGGAGATTATTCATGCATCTTGTCATCCAAGAATTGCCATCATTCTGTCCTCTTTAGATTGGGCCTATACATGCTATCTTTAGCTCATACCTCCATTCCACTGAGGGAGGGTTTGTTGGGAAGATTCAATGTAAAAGGAGTGAATGTAAATATAGAGGCCTCATGTGCATGCTCTATCCCTTCTCGTATACCACTTGCATCGTGCACCTCCTAAGAATCCATCGTTCTATCAACTTTTGTTCTTGAGTATTGTTGTCAGGTCCGTCGGAAGAAGCAACCTTTTCGTTTGCTAGAATGAGTAGTAGTTAATAAATATCATGTTTATTAACAATTACAAGGACTTCTAGTGGATGCTTTTCGAGCAGTGAGCCCCCTCTCCTCCCACGAACACCACACTTTGGCACTCTTATGCACACACACTATACGACATTCCCAAAACATCATGAGGGAACTCACTACATTGCATCTGGACTACGTATTATGGCCCTGAACTTGACAGCTTTTCAACCAAGCAGTCTACACCGGTTTCCCCCACTCCTGGACCCTTAATACCAGCACTCCCATCCACAAGGCAGGGGATCCTATGAGCCTACCGTACCGTTATGATTGCGCATGTCATGTCCAAGAGCTATGCCTCACTACTCAATACAAAGGTAGCGTTTGTAAAGGTCCCAAGGACTCAGAGCTGATGGACAGGTAGACTTTGGTGCTAACCATGTGACTCTAGGCCACATCCTCACACTCCAAGGTGTGATTGAGGGAGCCAGAGTACACAAAAACATGGTTTAGTTTCTGCAAGGCTTTTAACAAGTGCCGAGAGTTCGCCTCATCATATGCTTGCAAGATATGGGGTACAAGCAAGAGATCATTTGGGTAGTCATGGCACTTTATGAGAGGGTCTCACCAAACGGCTACAAGTGGACATATGAGGTCAAGAGAATCATCGGGAACAAATAGGGTTGTCCACAATCACCGAATCTGTTTTGGCCTTTACATCAATAAGCTTGAGACATTCATCGGGAGACTAGGAGGGGCAAGCTCCTCTCTCACCCACTCCTTAATTCATATTCTCCTCTATGCAAAGAATGTGGTCTTAGTCTCCTCTTCAATTGAGGGTCTCCAGTAGCACTCGGATGCTCCACATGATCTGAAGGACAACCTTGGTAAAGCCAAGGTTATAATCTTCAACACTCAGGGGAAGCCATGCACAAAGAGCAGCTCACTCTAGGATGGATTACCAATACAGGCCTTCGCATCTTACACAAATATAGGAGTTTTCTCCATACCAATTTTCATAATGAGACCAACGATGCACTTCCGATTGAGCGGGGGATATACTGCACTTGCTAGGATTGAGAAGTAGTGTTTTCACTCTCATTTCCAAGATCCCTGGACCAAGTGATAAGTATCTTTTCTTTGACTCCTTGGTCCACGTGGCAGGCATGATGCAATCCTGGTGGGGGCTTGTTAGTTCTATCAGAGGTAGACCAAGCTCGAGTGGACTGTCAGAGATGATCCACAAAAAGCTTTCAAATCGTTTTCATTGCTTTATTCGCTTATATTTTGGAAATCCGGCACTTGAACAGGCCACCCACCAGACCCAAAACAACTCAATATGGATTACTCCTTACTCTCCGACCATGTTAGTATCCCATGCAACGGAACCTTCAGAAGACGGGTACTGATCTGATCTTCACCCATCGTAACAGAATATATATATTCTGGTAACCTACCATTCCCCCCATAGCATAGACATCTTCAAGCAATTTATATCCTTTATTTTTTCATTTTTCCAGCTGATAGCCGCGCCATAGCATCGAAGGGATAAATGTTCTGAGTGTCAGCGGAGCGCATCGCATGCACCATATTTGTATAACCCAAAATTGCCAAAAAGCCGTGATGTTTATTGGTACAAAATCACCCAAGTAGGTGCTGATCACCGCGACTGCCTCTGGCAGCAGATTACCACCAACAACTACACCAAACTTCAACGTAAATCTATGCAATCCATTCCACCTGAGGACGCACCGATGGAATGATTGAAAGCGAAAGACACTACGCATGCAGAAACACAATTGTGTATTGCTCAACTAATATGAGCCTTTTGTAGGCTGCTTTCTCGCCATGCACAGTCGGCTGGCTCGATTCTCCATGCAGATCGTGACAATTCTAATCACACCTAACCCTATAACATGCAATGTCCATGCAAGAAGACAACAGTGCGTATTGCTCGACTAGTATGAGCCTTTTGTATGGTCTTTACTCACCATGCAAAGTCAAAATGACTGGCTCCATAGGCCATCCAAGATTGTACTGACTCACTCTAATCACAACTAAATCTATTACAGCCAAGCTGTGACCACTTGCTTTTTCCTGTCTACACCCCATAGTGCCAAGATCAAAAGAGAGCCACTGTCCAAAACCTTCAGAATAGAGTGATGACAAACTTGGATGTGTTAGTGCCCTCAGTCAAGCAAATCGTCCCCAGTTGCCAACATGCGATGGGACATCTTGAAGAAGGAGACGAACATTGACAAACTAGTGAAACTAGTCTACCTCTCATGTAGCAAAATTTACAGCAATATACTCGGCTTCTAGGCGTGAGAGAGCCACACTATCTTGATGTCTACTGGACCTACCAATCAGGCCTTTGTTCAGAAGAAAGATGTAACTATAAGTACACTGGCGAGTCTATGGATCTCTTGCCTTATCAGTATCAAGATTTCCATGAACAGGGCTGACTCAGCCACCATTTGGGATCCCACTATCCATGCCCCTTCATATATAGCAAAGAATTTGCTCTAGAGAAAGGGAATTGGGGTGGAGTCGTGGCGGCGGGGAGTCTATTGCAAAGCATTGCATACAGCAATGAACACTACCATGTAGGATGGATCTAGAACTATGACACTGATTGCACAGAAAATTCATGAATCCAGTCTCCAAGACATTGAGAAAGAGTAATTTCATGTTCATCTATTGCCTAGGTAAGATGAGTGTCATCGAGAAGGTTCATGGAGGCTGGAGCTTCTAAAAAACAGAATAGCATCGACCTACATGCAAATGATAACAATATTAGGGCATGACCTTCAAAGTTGATTGGATTGTACAGCCAGTACCTCCCCAATACCCATTCAATGGAACTTGACTATAGCTTGCTTCTTTTCATATCGGCCACATGCACAAAATCCTTGCACCTGTGTGAAACATCAAGTGGAATGTCAAGTCTTGTGCTCCTTAGCTGAAGCACTCCGAATTCTTTTGGTTTGACAAGAATTAACGATGTTCGAGGCAAACATCTCTCCCAAAAAACATGCGCCATCACGTGCCATTAAGTGATCAATTCATCCTTTTGGCCACACCATCCTTTTGAGGGAAATATGCATTTGTCACCTGCTTCCATATGCTATGCCTTGACAAAAGGCATCAAAACAGTATTTTCCCCCACCATCTGAGCGGAGAGAAAGTATTTGCTCTCTAGTTTGTTTTATGCCTTGAGTTTGTCCAAGACATGTGACTTATGCTTGGTTCAATGGACAAATCATCAATGAAGGTAATGAAATGCTCGGCTCCTCGAGTTTGGTTAGCTATAGCCTTTTTGTCTCCCTCGACTTCGATCTGAAGAATGTGCCTACTTGCCTATGAGTAGGTCTTGCATAGCTTGTCAATATTGAAGAAGTGAATCTTGAGCCTCTTTGTATACCTGATTGTTGCATATCGACCCACCTCATCGGATGAACATGTCCAACACACAACAAGTCACCTGGGCATCTACTGTATCCTGCATCTGCAGCTATCATTGGCTTTTTCCCTCCATATACAAAAAGCTTATAGAAACACCAGTCATTTATTGGCTACCTACAATAGCCCATATACTTAGCAGCTGGCCAAGCATTCTAGTTCAAGATGATGGCTAGACTATTCGTTTACAAGGCAAGACTAGTTGCTTATAGTACTGATGCACCCGTGGCATGGATGTCCTCAGCTCGCGTACTGCGAGCTTTGGCAATTTTGAATAGGCCAGTTATCTAACGGCTTAGAATGTGCCACACGGCTTCGTAGGATTTTAGAGTTTCATAAAATGCTCTAGTGCTGGCCAAGTAAAAATACACTTCATCTTTACACTTCATCTTTATACCAACAACTGGCATCCGCTGACACTTCACATTTGCAATCTTGTACCTTAGTGCCAGTTGCGTGGATTATGTCCCTTTAAATTTTTGCCAAGAAGGTAGAAAAAGCCAGGAATATCCTAAGAGACATGGATCGCCACAAAATGCATGAGGCTACAATTATCAAGCCTATGCCTAAGTACAAAACAACACGCGGTAATTGAAATTGTGTGTGTGACCTTGTTCTTGCTGTAGAACCTTTATTTGTGTAAGAGGCTACATTGGCCTATTCTTCTATAAGAGAGGAGAGATTTAGAGATCAGGTGGCTGAGAGCTACTGTGCTTTGTCAAATCAGCTTGAAATAGTAGTTTATTTCAAGAGACTGTGCTTTGATGAATAAAGATGTGCTTTATGGAGTCAATTTCTTCAAAAGTGTTCAGTCTTTTAGTTCTATAGTCAGTTCATTTGCAACTACAGTGAAGATGCTCCACTCTGTTCTTCCCACTTCCTATATATATATACGCAATTGTTCTGCAATGTTAGAAGTAGAATCTGAGATGATGTTTTTGTTGGAATATAGGAGTCACCTCCTCACCCGTGAACCCCCAAATGAGAAGAACATGGGGGAGGATGACCTGCAGTAGGTTGCGGGCTCAGAGGGAAGCCATGTGGGTGGATGAGAAGGCTACCATGGGAGCAAATCTGAGAGAGAAGAGAGCTGCCACGTGGGCAGCAGATACAGCAGTGCAGTCGGCTGCAACAGGCCCTGTAGTGGGCAGCAAATCAGTACAGCAGCTGTACGGCTGCAGAACAGAAGTGACAGGGCCATTCAAAGTCCTGGAGTCGGTCAAAAAGAGAGTATACACATATTTTCTGTGATGGCAGGTCGACAGAGGCCAGCAGCAGGTACAGGCAGTTGGAGCAGAGGACAGTCAGCAGTCTGCAAGGAGTGCCCTATAGCACTGGTTGGCTGTCAGCAGGAGCACAGATTGGGTCATCCCAGTCTGTGATATGGTCGGCTGAACCCTCGTCCGGGTGGGCCAGATCTAGAGGGCATGTGCCCTATTAAAGGCCCCATGTGGGGCACCACCGGACGCAGTTCAGCATGTAGAATTCTTGCACCTCTAGGAGCACTCAGCAGGGCAAATCTACGCACATGTAGAAGAGCCTACTAAGGTGCAAAGGAGGGTGGATAGGTGGACTCAACCTCACAGCTATTGAAGCCTTTGAAGGCATTCAGTGAACAGAAGAGTTCCTACAGCAGATGGTATAGCATGCGGAGCTGTTTGTGAGTGACGTTGTGCTGTAGGCATTGGTTCATTTTGTAGCAGATTTTGTACTTGGTTTCATTTTCAATACATTGTCCTTTTGGTGTACATCTGAGTGTATCCTCTTCATTTTTGAAACGTCTCTATTACTTGTGTGCTCAAGACAATGAAGTGTGATTTGATTTAGCATTGTGTGATTCCGGGGGAGTTTTGACTAGAGCAAGCAACCTTTATCTCTGTTTTCTAACAGTTTAATGCCCAACACTTTTTGGCAATCCTACTAGGGAAGAGAAGTAGCACTTGAGGAAGGTTGTTTATGTAGATGACAAAGGCATTGTGGTGAACCCCCTAAACAAAGAGATGGGTTTTCAATAGAGGACCCAACTGACCAGTGTGATCTGCACTAGATAAGCTAGTGATGGGAACAATGTGAATCAATCGCAGTGAATCTCGGAAACAACAGATGCAAGCACTCAATGCCAACAAAGATATCAGCAGCAATAGATGAATGGATAGCAGGAATAGAAGACCAAGTGAGTGGACTTTGGACGATGAACGAAGAAGAGATTTAGACGAGGGAAGTGAACAAACTGAGCAGCTCACCAGATACAACGCCGAACGAAGAGAGGAAGAAGGGAGAGTCGAGACCCCACACCTTAGGAGATTCGGGCAGATTTTGGCAAGAACCAGGAAGCAGATCCTCACAAACCTCGCAAGGGCAAACTTTAAACTCAACAATACGAGCCATAATGGAGATGTTCCATGGAAGCCCACTGCCATTCTGGACGGAGATGCAGAAGCAACAAGGGGACCGAAGATAAGAATAAAATTCCAAAAATACATGGGACGTGAGGGAGAGAATCCCAGATAGCCTTCTAGAACGGAGACAATATTGCAAGTTAATATGGAGGAAGAGCTTTGATGTACTTCCCCACCACGTTCGTAGACAAAGGCACACTCTGTTCCAGCTGGCATTTGGTCTTAAAGCTGTTGTCCAGTGGAATTCCTTGTGCTACGTCTAAGGGTAGCCATTCAAAATATGACTGGCCAAAGCCTTTCAGAAATGATTGAACAAATTGTCCAAGATAGATGAATTGAGGCTGAAGGCAGCCTAGTTGCAAAGCATAATAGTGGAGAAGAAAACCGCCACATCTACAAAAGAGCATTCAAAGAAAGCATGCTCATGTTGTTGTACAACACCTCACTGGGAGCGATGAAGCACAACCTCCATTGAGCACGGATCAGACCATACCAAATCAAGAATTGCTTCGACATGGGACCGTCACCTTGGAAGACCTAGAAGGAGACGAATCACCAAAATGAATCAATGGAATGAAGATCAAATTGTTTTGGCCACTAGCACAATACATTGGGATAGAATTCGCAAGGGTAGCCACAATGAGCCACTCGATGGCACAAATTCCAAGGGCAGTTACAAGGATTAACGCAACTATTAAGCAATGATTTGGAGGAAACACCCAAGTCCACGGATTCTAAAAAATGTGCAACATTAAAGTCCATGATGAGAAGGGATCTCAAAAGGACAGGAGTAAAGAAGGCAGCAAGCTGGCAATTAACGAGCAAATACAAGAAGAAACCCTAAATGCCCCAATGCAGAAGTCTTCCGCAAAATTTAGGCTCACTTTTTCTATTCAAGCTCTCCCTTGCCTCTACAACCTCAAATCTATTCCCCCCCACCCTGCCCCCAAATCATCTCCAAAAAAACCAGGATCATAGAACAGATGGCGAGCAACACACCAAAGAGGAAGGGTGCTAAAAAGAGTTGCGAAGAAGATGAAGGTTGAAAAGCCGAAGGGCCTTGAGATTCATCATCTTCCCACACGACATTGGCCCTTGGCAGCCATCAATTGGTTCCATCTCTTTGGACTCCCAGACTTCGTCAAGCTTTTTGGAGCCTTGCCTTTGACAGAGCAATGGCCCTAAAGGCCATCAATATGTACGATATAGCAGCAAATACCTTCCAAATGAAGGGAAGGAAGGTCATCACCAAAGTCACCTCCACATTCAACGAAGATGATGAATCCCCAGTGCTATCTGTAGCTCAATGTGATGACATATTTGCAAAAAATGCTTGGTTCCAGAGGCAAGGCTACATAACAAGCAAGGTGAAGGATTCAAATCCCAACAGTCACTTCGGTTTCCTCCCCGATTGAATTCCACTGAACCCTTGACACTTGCATGCCTAAGGTGTTGGTATGCAAGGCGTTGAAGGTAGCAAGATAGGCACGAGTGAATTGGACCAAGCTCTTGACCTCCTAAATCCAAGCCCAGTTGGAGAACTTGAAGGCAAGGAAGTAACGATTGTGCAAAATAAGACCACACCTTTGCTTGTTGCCACGAAGGGGCGAAGAGCTCCTCAACCAACCACCACCATCGCAAACATGCTGGACAATCTCTGTAACAAATCTCGGAGGCCCCATCCACAGCCAATTGAGGCACCTAACGAAGTGGAGGATGCAACGCAATCTCAATCACATCCTTAGCCTTAGCCATAGCCTCGACCTCAACCTCAGTCTCAACCTCAGCCCCAAAATCCCCAATAGCAGGCCAAAAGGTCACAAGAGGAGGGGAAGAACCCCATCCCCGAGGATGAAGACAAAGAGAGTGCCTCTTTCCTGATTCTTCCAAGTATATTAAATATCCCCGAGAATGAAGACAAAGAGGCTCTTTCTTGATTCTTCCAAGTATACTGATATACCCTAGATGCCTAGCCTTGCCCAAAATCAATGTCGCAGCAGCCTCGATAGAAGAGGATGTGCAAAAGTATTACTATGACTATGGCAACATCGTCCTATAAGTCCCCAATGTGCTATGCCAGGTCCAGGAGAACTTCACACCTCCTAGAGTGGCAGGGTTCAAAGTAGCACGGCCGTGGAAGAAAACAAAAGGCTCTGGGCAACGTGATCTTTTTGTGTTGGAGGGAGACAACCTCTTCTCCCATTAAGACAAATAGGGTTAAGGGTGAAGGCAACAAGGGAAATTGAAGAATGCGACCAAGCCATTCACCAGGTAGTATGGAAACAAAGGCACTCAAAGACAAGGTCGAAAGGCTCAAGCACACAAATAAGCATCGGAAACACAAAGCCAAAGTCGCACAACTGCCAACAACGATCGCATTGAGAAACAAAATATAAAGACGAAGGTCAGATTTGAGCTGTTAGAAGTGCAGGTGGACCCAACGTCGGACAAGGTATCAGTGCTAACATCCAAAATCTCATTCAGGCAGCAAGGGTCAAGGAAAAGTTCCCTAAACGAAGGTCCACCATATTTGAGGGGCTTAGGCATCAAAGAGAGAAACTCTAGACAGGGGTTGAAGAGCTCCTACAATTGCTCATGAAACCGATGGAGCCCGTTGGACTAGAGCTGATGAGGGCGACCCCGAAGGAGGACCAAGAGGGGCATCCACCAAAATGATCCCTACCATATCAACATGAAGGCCACCCAGCATGCAACAACCCGAAAGGGGGGGGGGAACAAAGGCAAGCGCCCAAACAGACGCTATTAGTAGAGCACCAATGAATCAAAGAACTGCGGGAACAAGAGAGGTACCAGTCACCACCAAGGTAGAACCCGAAAAACCAAGCCACCACCGATGCCCACAATCCCAAGGACCAGAGAGCAAACCCTTGCTTCTAGCCCACCAATCTAGTCATTGAGCAGGGAGTCTGTTTCGTCGACTTCCCTCACCATTTCCTGAATTACAGAGTCCCAAGAGCCAGGACAGTGTGGTTTTTTTTCTCAAAATCATCAAGGATCAGAACTACAAAATGGACTGCATCTCGAAAGCGGAAGTTTTGCAAGTCTATGAGCTACGTCCCAAGTGCGGGAGCCCCCAGTTTTGAATCCACCGTGTTTTGAAGCATGGAGCAAACCCGTTGCTTCCTAATATTGATGTGCCAACGCTTCATGCTCAACTTGCAAGTCAGCGTGGAGCCATGATGTAGTCTTCAATGAGAAGAAGATGCATAAGGAACCCATAAGGGATGTGGAAATTAGAAGAATCACTTTCCAGGATGTGAATCCACCTGCATACATTGATAGACAGCAAGCTGTCCATGCACCAAATGTGCAAGAAATGGTACCACCAAGTACTCCCACAGGTATACAATCAAGGGTAGATGATGGATCATCTATTGGTGAAAATGATGAGCCAAATGTGGCTGATATGCAGGTGGGACAGCAAGCTGAAATGCCCTTGAGAAGATCATCTAGAGTGTCTAGACCGCCTGATAGGTTTGTTCCAGGGGTAGACTATGTGATGCTTATTGATTGCGAGGAGCCTTCTTGCTACAGAGAGGCTATGATGCACGAGGATCAACGCAAGTGGGAGTATGCTATGCAATCAGAGATGAGTTCACTTATGAAGAATAAGACTTGGGACTTGGTTTCTTTGCCACATCAAAAAACGACTTTTTCTTTGAAAACACTTAACAGGCTCTCAAAACCACTTCGCAAAACCAAAGTGACTTTTCCAAAGGTTCCTCCAAAGTCCCTACACACTCGAATGCAAGTAAAGTTACCCACAAAGCTTCCCACAGAGCTTCTCCTTCCTCCCACAGAGCTGCTGAGCTTCAAGCATTCACGCATGCTTAGCTAGATCACCTGGGTGCTGATACCAGTTGAGAGTGCTCTCAACGAAAGCAAGAATGGAAGAGGGAGAGAGAGAAACAGAGAGCCACACAAGTTTTGGTGGGTGCAGAACCACCGTAATCTTCTTTTTCATTCATTTATATATGTGTTTGAGTATTGTACATAACCGGGGTAAAGGCACAGTGACCTTTAACCCCCACAACCTCCCGCTTAAAGGACAATGTGCCTTTAAGGAAGAACAACCAGTGAGCATATTATCCAATGCCCATCAATACACGACAATACTCAAACCATTGACTAGGTAGACTCTTCGTCAGCATATCTACAGGGTTATCATCTATATGAACCTTGACAAGCTCTATGCGCTTGTCCTCAAGTACCTCCCTGATGAAATGGTACCTGACCTCAATGTGTTTGGTCTTTGCATGAAAGACCGGACTCCGTGCTAGCTGAATAGCACTCATGGAATCACTATGCAATGTCGGCACACCTGTATGAATCCCCAAATCTCCCACTAGCCGATCAAGCCATATAGCCTCCTTGCAACCCTCTGTGGCTGCAACATACTCAGCCTCTGTGGTAGACAAAGCAACGCATTTCTGTGCGCGAGACATCCACGACACTGCACCACCTGCAAAGGTGAACACATAACCAGAAGTGGATCTCCTACTATCCACATGCCCTGCATAGTCTGAATCTGTGTACCCAAGTACACGCATGTCTCCTCTACCAAAGCAGATGCACATCTCCTTGGTACCCTTCATGTACCTCATGATGCACTTAACTGCCTCCCAATGCCTCTTTCCTGGATTAGCCATATACCGGCTAACAACTCCCACTACAAATGCAATGTCTGGTCTAGTAGCTATCATAGCATACATAAGACTCCCAACTGCTGATGCATAAGGAACCTTAGCCATCATGGCCCTTTTCTCATCTGATTTGGGACTATCTGTATGACTCAGTTTCACATATGGAGGCAATGGAGTACTCACTGCCTTCCCCCCCTCCATATTGAAACGCTGAAATACTTTTGTAACATACTCTTTTTGTGAAAGCCAAAGGAGTTTCCTACTCCGATCACGCGTGATGCACATACCAAGAATATGACCTGCAAGTCCCAAATCCTTCATATTAAAGGCCTCATGCAACTTGGCCTTTAATGCATCTAGCTCATAAGTATTCTTGCTAGCCAATAGCATATCATCCACATATAGTGTCAGGAGTATTAGGCTATTATCCTTAGCCCTTTTAGTGTAGAGGCAGTGATCAATTTCACTCCTTCTAAAACCTTGGGACCGAATGAAAGCATCAAACTTCTGATACCATTCTTTAGGCGCTTGCTTAAGACCATAGAGACTCTTCTTCAGCTTGCAAACTAAATGCTCTTTGCCCTTTTCTTCAAAGCCTTCCGGCTACACCATGTAAATTTCCTCATGCAAATCCCCATGCAAGAAAGTTGTCTTGACATCCATCTGCATAAGCTCCATATCCTCTGATGCCACTAGTCCAAGCATTCATCTAAGTGTGGTCATCTTTACAACCGGAGAGAATATCTCATCAAAGTCCACACCCTTCTCTTGCTTGAACCCTTTAGCGACCAAACGGGCCTTGTACCTAGACACATCATCACCTGTGACCTTCATTTTGTAGACCCATTTACATGGCAACGCTTTCTTTCCATGTGGCAAAGAAACCAAGTCCCAAGTCTTATTCTTCATAAGTTAACTCATCTCTGATTGCATAGCATACTCCCACTTACGTTGATCCTCGCACATCATAGCCTCTCTGTAACAAGAAGGCTCCCCGCAATCAGTAAGCATCACATAGTCTACCCTTTGAACAAACCTATTAGGCGGTCTAGACACTCTAGATGATCTTCTCAAGGGCATTTCAGCTTGCTGTCCCACCTGCATATCAACCACATTTCGCTCATCATTTCCACCAATAGATGATCCATCATCTACCCTTGATTGTATACCTGTGGGAGTACTTGGTGGTACCATTTCTTGCACATTTGGTGCATGGACAGCTTGCTGTCTATCAACATATGCAGGTGGATTCACATCCTGGAAAGTGATTCTTCTCGTTTCCACATCCCTCATGGGTGCCTTATGCATCTTCTTCTCATTGAAGACTACATCATTGCGTATGATCTTCTTTGCTTCTGGATCCCAGAGACGATAGCCCATCTCTCCACTTTCACCATAACCCAGAAAGATGCATTTCCTAGACTTAGGATCTAGCTTCTTTCGAAGCTCTTTTGGCACATGTGCATATGCCTCACACCCAAATATATGCAAATGAGAGTAAGAGGCTTTTTGCCACTCCATGCCTCTTCAGGAATACCACCATCCAAACTCTTACTAGGTGATCTATTGATCACATGCACTGCAGTCTTCATTGCCTCAGCCCAAAAACCACTAGAAAGACTTGCATTGGAAAGCATGCATTGCAACCTTTCTTGAATGGTACGGTTCATCTTTTCTGCAACTGGATTTTGCTCTGGAGTATAAGGGGATGTGAGCTCCCTCTTAATCCCATGTGTATCACAGAAATGCTGAAAGTCATGAGAGAGATACTCTCCACCATTGTCAGTCCGTAGGCATTTAAGCGTTCTACCTGACTGATTCTCAACCAAGGCCAGCCATTTCTGAAATACCTGGAACACATCACTCTTCCGAGCTATAGCATAAGCCCACACTTTCCTAGTTGCATCATCAATGAATGTCACATAGTATTCAGCCCCGCCTAATGACCGTGTAGGGATGGGACCACATACGTCTGGCACCCCTGGCCAAAAGCATAGAGCCCTTCTGAATTTTCCAACTCTGAAAGCCAAAAGTGGTGTGAAAACCAACACTATCTAGCTGACCCACTGAAATAAGACTCTTGGTCAACTTAGGCACATGTTTCACATGTTTCAAAATAAATGCAGACCCATTTGCAAAGGAAAACTTTATGTCACCTACTCCCACTATGTCACATGCATAGTCATTTCCAAGATGCACACAACCTGTCCACTGTCATAAGTGGAGAACCATTCCCTATGGGGAGTAACATGGAATGAAGCACCAGAATCCAAAATCCAATCCTGGGAATGTGCATCATCTGAAGTGGTAAGCAACTCTGCAGATAAACTAGACATGAAGAGAACGTCATTGTCACTATCATGTGTGACTGCATTGATCTCCTCGATCTTCAATTTTCCTTTGTCCTCCCTTGGACTCTCTTCCTTTTGATTTGCACCCCAATTTGCATTCTTTTTCTTATCCTTTTGCTCTCTTTTCAGCTTGTAGCAATCCTTTTTCATATGGCCCTTCTTGCCACAGTGGTAACACTTAATGTTCCGTGCCCTGGATTTGCTAGAAGACTTCCCTCTTTCTTGGGACTTCCCCCTGAATTGTGATCTGCCCCTTTGCACATTTAAGACTGCATCCTGCTTGTTGCCGTCCATAGACTTCCGTCTAATCTCCTCGGCCAACAAGCTACCCACAACATCATCAAATTTCAGTACTCCACCAGGTGCAGAGTTACTGACAGCTATACGGAAGGTATCCCATGAGGATGGCAATGAACATAAGAGAAATATTGCCTTAGTCTCCGCATCAAAATTCATCTTCTGAGCCTAAAGCTGGCTGAAAATAATATTGAATTCATTCAAGTGAGAAGCAATGGAGACCCCTTCCTTCATCTGCAGCTCAAACAACCTCTTCATGAGGTAAACTTTATTAGAGGCAGTTTCCTTTTCATAAGTGGCACACAGTCTCTTCCACAAATCTTCCATAGTCTGCTCATTTACTACTGTGAAATAAACTGACTCTGCAAGATGAAGTCTAATAGTAGATTTTGCTAATGCATCCAACTCATTCCAATCATCCTCAGACATATTTGCAGGCTTAGCTTCAATCCCTGCCTAGGTTTAATCTACTTCTTTTAAATAAGCATGTCTCTTATTTGTTCTTTCCACAAAGAAAAGTTTGTCCCGTCAAACTTTTTAATGCTAAAAAACTCCTTTTCAGACATGGAAGAGGATGCCATGATGCAAATGAAGCAAAATTCCCAAATGCTAGTGCCTACAAGAGAGAATCACACCAAATACCAGGTGCACCCAAATGTGTATGCCACAATAGAGTGAAATATCACCAAAACTCATGTCTCAAAGCATCTGACTCATGTGCATATACTATGCATCCATATGAGCAAATCTGGCCCAAAAGAAAATGCCAACTGCAAAGGCAATCCAAAATGCCAATAAGTGCCAAATGACTCAAGCATAAACATCGTCCACTGGCATATGCATTAATAATATCTCATCCAAGAGAGCATAGCACTATCAGTGCATCACCTGCAATGTGTCAAAGCTGTCCCTCAGCATAAAATAGCATCCATGTGCAAAGCGTCCATAAAAATAGCATCCCACAAGGCAATTTGGGCCTATTAGCACATCCAATAAGAACCGCAATGCATCCAAATGGCCTATAAATCATCCATTGCAACCCAATGCACACCACAAATGAGTGCACACTACTTAAACTGCAACCAGAGTGATCTGCATAAAGTATGCTCAAGAAATCATAGTCCCACAGTAATGACCGCTACTGAAAATAGAACCTGAGATGCCTCAAAACATGGGCATCATTGCATAACCGGACTCAGCAAGAAAATCTGCAAATATCTCTATTCTGCCGGAACTCCAAAATCCCAACCGATGAGTGAGAAATGGGAGTCAACACTTATCCACTGCCATGTGGCATAAATCTAAGGTTTCAAAACCTTAGAATGAAAAATGCATGACAGAGAGACGAAATCGAATACACAGAGATCTATAACTCTGAAAATCCTCCACCGAATCGCGTAAGAACTGACAGGTAGGGGTTTTTGGGCGTCCGGAACGCAATGGGACAAACGGTTTTGGAAACCATGGTCTCAATCATTGGGTCCAACACACGGACTGAAAAACGTTTTTGGAAATAGAGCTGTTTGTAAACTCCACCGGAGTGCGAATGATGAGCAACATAGAAGTTTTAGGACCTCCTGAGTCCACCGGAAGTGACAGATCTGCAAATTGTTGCTCTAAACTTGAGTTCCAACACTCGGGCAGAAAAACGCAGAAACTGACACAGTGAGTCAGAAATCCAATGAAATGATCCCAGATTCAAGAATGAAGGTATTTCCAAGCTCCTGAAGTGAAGTGGACACCAAAAGCAAGCAATAGTTGCCTCTACAAGTCAATACGGAGTCTCTGTCATCGAACGGAACAGGGAAAATCTCAAAAAACGACTTTTTCTTTGAAAACACTTAACAGGCTCTCAAAACCACTTCGCAAAACCAAAGTGACTTTTCCAAAGGTTCCTCCAAGGTCTCTACACACTTGGATGCAAGTAAAGTCACCCACAAATCTTCCCATAGAGCTTCTCCTTCCTTCCACAGAGCTGCTGAGCTTCAAGCATTCACGCACGCTCAGCTAGATCACCCGGGCTCTGATACCAGTTGAGAGTGCTCTCAACGGAAGCAAGAACGGAAGAATGAGAGAGAGAAACAGAGAGCCACACAAGTTTTGGTGGGTGCAGAACCACCGTAATCTTCTTTTTCATTCATTTATATATTTGTTTGAGTATTGTACATAACCGGGGTAAAGGCACAGTGACCTTTAACCCCCACACGTATGTTACCTTCAAGCTCTCTAGCTCGGCTTTTGTCTTTTGCTGTTGCTGGTCATCCACGAGCTCACTCAACTAAGAATAAAAATCATAGGTGCCCTTATTTACCGGGTTGTGCTCTTGCCTTTCGTGGAGCAATACTTGGGGTGGAACCCAATGTGTCACAATATGTTGTACTGTCTGGCTGCTCCCAAGCTTGTCCCTAAAAGTTGTTGCCAATTGGCAGAAATAACATGCTAAGGCATGGGGTTTTCAACATGAAACAAGGGAGCTATGCCCTCACCTGGAATGACATGCCTGAGGGGCTAGGAGGAAAGGTACTTCCTATGCAGGGTCAGGGAGATGTTTGTGTTCCTTGGGTGACTCTTTACTCTACACTGAAGTAGTCTTGGCACTCACTAGTGTTGGCTTGTAGAGCTTCTTGACAGCTGCTTCCGTGCTCCGGTCAAGTGAATGTGTGCCTTGAGAATTGAGACTCTCCGGCACAGTTAGTAACTTGGAAGAAAATGTTGTCATTGTGTACTCTAGCACAATAGGTGAAACACTCGGACTAGGCAGATCTTTTGTGATTGCTTGCCCTTTGGGTTCGATGTGTTAAACAACTTCTTCTTGTTGCTAAGATGACTAGACATCCTCAGCTTGTTGCGTCTCTACAACATCTTGATTGATGTCCTAAAGAAGGGTCTATTCAATAGCACCGTTGTGCTCATTCCCCTTCGACTGCTGCTTCTCTATAGTGGGTTCTACACTTGTTGCTTCGTTTTTGAGGCCTTCCTTGTCTCGGGTGGTGGCAGTGGAAGTGGGTTGGAAACAAGAGGGATAAGAAGAATAAGTTGATTATTGAGGCTTGGGTGGTGGCAGTGGAGGTGGGTTGGAAACAGGAGGGAAATGCGGAGGGGTAGTCATAGGGGGTGTAGAATGTGGCTCATCGATGGGAGGAGAGGACTAGTGAGGCTCCTTGGCTAGAGGGGTTTGCTCTTAGGGTGCTCCACAGAGGACTTGGTCCTTGTAAAAGTTTTGTTGGGTTTGGGTGGATGGGTCTTGGGTGCAAGGGAGGACTTTACAATACACATCTCTTCGTTTGTGTGCTGCTTATTGGATCCCAAGCTCGAGCCTCCAGGTCACTCATTTGATTCTATCCAACAAGAGCCTAGAAACTGATTTTTAAGTGTTCACTCCAAAAAGCAATCTATTTCCAATCATGCACAGATGCAGCGGCCCGAGCTTGCAGTGTGCATGTCTAGTCTCACAAGCCGCTTGCAGTTGCACATCAAAGTTTTTTTGAAACACCCCAGGCCAGTGGATGGTGACTTGGTCTTTGTACGTAGAGAGGGCCTTTGCGACCTATGCCCGAGGAATGTATCCCGTGCTCTTCTTCAATCTGATGTATTCTAACAAAATTTTGAAGAAGGGCTACATATTGTCATAGATGGCTTTGCTGATAAGGTACCCCTGCAATGGTGAGAAGGCCTTTGGTTCGAAAAACATGTCACAATGGGCACTACTTGGCACAGGTTTAGTTTTGGAAATACCCACCAGAACAAGAGGAGGAATCCTAAATACCTGAGCATAAAGCCACTTATAAAGACTAACCTACTTGTTATTGATGGAGATGCTGTGTGTATATGCATAGCACGACTCGAGAAATTCTTCTAGGACCCCAAAATCCCAAGACTACTTGCCAAGGTAAGTTGGCAAATGCTCATAGGTCATTTCTTTTCAGTATCTTCTTTGTGGTCTCCGGCTACTCGATGACATGAGGAGCCATCATCTTTTGTGATGCTTGGCAGATAACTCTTCATGTTCAAAAGAAGGTGGCGGAGGTGATGAAGCCATGGTAGATATTAAGGAAAAGGTGGCAGAAATATGGAGGATAGAGGAGGCAATAGAGTGTTGTGGATGAAGACAAGGGCACCAAGAGCTTCAATGTCTTGAAAACACACCGTGGAAAAGTTTGAAGTGCTCTTTGGAACTACATGCAACCAGTCATTGGTAGGGATGTGCCTTCGAGATTACTGATGCATGTGATGCCTTGGGTAAAGTATTCTTCATGTCCACTCCATGACCACTCCCCGTTAAGTTGAGATTAATAGCCCTCTCACCATGTGGCAGTTCCTCATCTATTACCAAACTGTACACTATGACCAAACAAGTTGACGTTTCAGCAGCTTCCCTTAAGCAGATTTAGAATCACTCTCCTGTAAATCCTCCTGCTGTACCATACCATTATCAAAAACTTCCACATGCCTATAAGGTCCAAGCTTAAGCTTGGTTTTCAATGGCCCTATCTTGGCATTATACAGCATAACCAACATGCCTTTCTTAAGATTCTTACAAACAATATGCTGATCATGCCACGCTTTTCTTCTTTGAATCACCTGCTGGGACCATGCCTCCTAAATAAGCATAGCTCATCCAACTCGGCTAGCTGATGTAATCGTCTCTTGATTGCTTTTGGTTCTCCAAGTTGATATTATGCTTCCACTTGGAGACTCAAGACTAAAAATTCCAATGGTACTACCACTTTTAAGCCAAATGCCATTTTAAAAGGTGTCAGAATATTGGTTACCTTATAAGCAATGCGATAACCCCAAGAGGAATCATGAAACTCGGTATCCCAATCCTTGCGATGAGTGCTCACCGTCTTTATAAGTGTTAGCTTGAGTTTTTTGTTATTTGACTCGGTCTGTCCATTACACCGAGGATAATATGTTGTAGTAGCGACTCGGTGCAGTGACCATGAACTCTTTGGTTAAGAGCTCAAAAACTTCATTCATGAAATGAGTTCCCTTATCATTGACAAAATCAATGGGACAATGTGCTTAGCAAGGGACACTTGTGTTGAGATGGAACTATGTGCCACGTTCAATGCTGATGTGATAGTCCTCCATTTGTTAGTTGCCATGTGTCACTGTGAATCACTAACCAGACTGGATAGGCAAACTAAACCATGGTTACTTCCAATCTGCCACATGTCAACTATGAGTTCCCTATGGAGACTATCAAACTTTTGTCTTTTACAGGCAAAATTCCATTAGATGAACTTGAAACTTTTTTGGCTTAAGAGTGTGAGTTTCCTGTGAAATGAGGCCCGATTTCTCCTTGGTTTTTGGGCAAGGGCCTTTTTAAAAAATGATGTGTGCCATAGTGTTGTGCAATTACATTGTGATAGATCATTCATGTTCACATGATCAATGGTGCTGGTCATTCCCTGACTCCATCCTTCAGCATTGATGATTGTTCCTGAGTGTCCTGGTCAACTTCCCTAATCTACATTCATGGTTGTGCGATGCTGTAGAACTTTTGGCTACTGGAGACCAAGTCATTGTTGTATGTGTTATTGAGAGTCCAGCCTTGTGGCCGGTTGTCATAGGAGTCCAACTATGTTTTCTAAATCCGTCTATTGAAGCTTAGTTGAATACGTGCCTTTGTTGATGTAGTTAGTCCTTGAGGTTAGAGCCAGCTGCTTTAAAGAGATAACGATGAAGGAACCTCTTAACATAATGTCACCTCAATGGAAGAAGCAGCCAGTGAGGATACAAATGGGCATCTTGATTGTTACATTGTTCCTGTCGATGCTCTCAAGCGTTGCTTTAAGTCTTTAGCTTTATTGAATTTGAAGTGTATCTTTCAAAGATACAAAAACTTGGACATCTCTTGACAAATATTTCAAAGGAATGGAGAACCTCTCACTATAGATGATGAGTGTACCAAATCTAACACTTCTAAAAACAAACCTAGGCTTATATGAACCTATGCTTTAATACCATGACATGAGTTTGGGATTGTGCTAAGCCTAGTCTAACACTCAATGAGCATAAAGATCACAGAGGATCAAACCATATAATGAAAACCATAAAGAGAGAGACACAAAGTAGGAAACGATCAATCTATTGCAATGTGTGTTTATCAACAATACAAGAAGCCTTCTTATATAGGGAAAGCCTTTAGAATAGTCAACACTTCTGGTATCCTCTCATCCACATATCATCTGGTGGTAGCCCTTGCTCCACATCATCTTCTCATGTAGTCCACATCCTTGGCTAGCTACTTTAATTCACACAATACCATACCTTAGCTTACCATTACCTCTAATTATGTGCACATGGCATCATATCTATCAACACCTCTCCGATTGCACAAGGGACTAAAGCAATGAGTTTGTTGCCAAGTGGACCTGCTACACCTGTTGGTCATAGGCCGAGACAGAGGCCACTTAATCCTACACCTCCTAATACAGCAGATGTAGTACTTGAGCCAATAGCTATGGAATCCGAGGCTACTCAGCCTATCAAAGTCAAGTTTCAGGAATTTAAGGTGCCGATGATGAAGACCCATATAGTCATCTACAGAGTTCCCTGCGGCGAGTATACCACATAAATGGGGCCACAACCAAGGAAGAGTACATGAATTACTTTCCTTGCACTTTGGCAAAGATAGCTTAGCACTGGTTTGACCAATTCCCGATCGATTACTTAGCGGATTGGCAGCAGATATCCAAGGCTTTTCTCAAACGGTTCAGACAAGAAATCAATGAGGAAGATGTCTGTACAAAGCTCAGTGATTTTAAATAAAAAGAAAATAAGTCCATCTAGGCGTTTGTTTTGCAAATGTGAGTCCTAATTAATCAGTTGAGCACACCATCGGATGATAACTCATTGACTAATTGTCTGATGAGGGGTTGCATATAGATTGAGTTACAACTACCAAAATTGTCAACTTGACCAAGACTTATGAAGAGTTACTGAACTAAGTAGTCGTACTAGAGATGAGTGGACTTGCCAAGAAGAAAATGAAGAAAAATACCGAAGGAAATGATGAGGAAAAAATGCTTCCTTTAAACCAAATAAGTTGAAGTATACACTCAAAAAAGCACCCATTATTGACACATCGATGGTGATGAAAAAGCTCTAGTCATCACTGTTAAGATTAAGAAGCAAAATGTATTTGGTGTGATCGTAGGTGGCAGTTTTGGAGTTGACATTATTTTAGATGCTGTTGTGAAGCGCCTGAAGCATAAAAATATTAAGCCTTCTCCATTGCGAGTATGCATGGCCAGCCAAAGAACAATCAAGGCAACAACCTACATGTTGTTGTTAGGTAGACCTTGATTAAAAAGTGCTAAGATCCTACATGTTTGGGAAATTGAAATGATGACTAATAAGATTGGAGACATGGAGGTGCAAATCCCTATCAACCCAAACTAAGGTACCAAGTAGATGTTGCCCTAAGGACTTGGAAGTAAAGCATTAGCTTCCAAAGATGTTAAAACTTGGTTGATGGAAATGCAAATTTGAGCTGTGGGAGAGATTGACATATTCTAGGTGGCATAGAATCCATGGCACAATTTTTCAACAAGATCAAAAGCATTATGACCCAGTTAGAAGACATACATGCAAAATTAGAGAAAAGGATGCACTTGCAATCTTGCTTAAAAGCATGCCTAAAGAGTATACTTCATTGACAATAACCTTAAAAAATCTTCCAGATCCAAAATTTTAGGAATGTGTGTCATCTCTTCTTGAGAAAGAAACCAGACCGAAGAACAAGCCAAAGTGTAATCATTGCAAGAAGCTTAGACACAAAAAAGAAGACCGCAGATTGAACGTCAACAAGACACATACTCAAAGTTGTCATCAAGCAATGAGCTGAATGGCGACAATGACAAAATGTATTAAGAAGCAAACCTCGTCAGCTTTAGCCCATGTTTTTTAAAGGTCACCAAATGAGTAGACCTTGGTTTCCAATGACCACCTAAGAGTAGCTATGTAAGCACCTAGGGGAGGTATTTATCATGTTGTAATACCACACTTGACCACCTTAAGTATCAAGTATGCACTAAGGAGAGGTGATGGACTTTTACTCACATCCAACCACCTTGCAGTATCCAATGCATCATGGCACCAAGGGGAGATATTGAGAGATATGGTGCCATGTGCACATAATTAGAGGCAAAGGTATGGTATTGTGTGAATTAAAGTAGCCACCCAAGGATGTGGACTACATGAGCAAATGATGTGGAGCAAGGGCTAACACTAGATGATATGTGGATCAAAGGATACCACAAGTGTATTGTTGTTGATAAACACATATTGCAATAGATTGAGGTTTCCTACTTTGTGTCTTTCTCTTCATGGTTTTCAGTATATGGTTTGATCCTTTGTGATCTTTATGCTCATTGAGTGTTAGACTAGGTTTAGCATGATCACAAACTCTTTTCAAGATGGACTCCTTGCTTTCAACCTTATTGGAGTTGGTGAGGGACATCTTGTATAAGTTCTTCTTGCACCACCTAGGATTATGATTTTAACCCTTATTACTCCAGTTGGGCTCTTTGGTTGGTTCCTTGCACCCTAACTGCACTTTATGATTTGTGTCTTCTTGCCCGAATCGGTGATCCAAAAGACCTAGGACTTGGAGGTTGTGTTGTTCTAGTCCAAACAAGACTTGGTACCCAGGTCCTAGTAGCTCGGTGATCAATTGGAGCATAGTCTCCGCTTGCTCTATGTTTGCAACTGTGCTACAGACATGATCTCTGGATCCATATTCTATGTAAGGAGCATTACTTAGCCAAACTGGAACAGTTATTTGCTCATACTCTAGTATATGTTTCACTAATCGGTACGGCTAATGCATACCATTGGTAGCATGTTCCATGCTCCGGCCATCTCTGTCTCACGGAAAAATCTTCCTCTTATTTTTTATTCCGAGTTTCTTATGACCTCTTGACTTTGATTCATGCCTTCTAGGTTGAGTACTGTGCTCATGGCTCGACGGATTCGCTAGACATTGGTTCTATACCACTGCCTAGACGAATCACCAATCTCATGCTCCTCATGTCGTCTTGGGTGAAGCTCATGAACAGGTTCACTCCGAGTATCCAAGTAGTAGATTGTGACCAATTCTCCAACTCTCATGAATAGGATCACTGTGAGTATCCAAGAAGAAGTGTATGACCAACTCTCCAAGAGCAAAGCTAGCATTCCTCCATCCTCGGGCTCTCCATTTCCGAGAGTCCCCTGCTATGTACACTCATTGCCGTCGATTGGCCAAAATTGGTTTTGATTCCATGCCAAGGTCTCTGACTGGCTCAGGTACTCCTCTCTCCTAGCCACGTACTCTTTTCTCCTGGCCACGTACTCTTCTCTCCTAGCCACATACATTTGGTGTCTTTCTAAGTGTGCATCACATCTGTCAAGGTCTAAATTAACATGTTAATTGCCGAGGTGCAATCTTCTGTGCAAACACTAGTTGCCAGACAGGACTTCAATTACCTTAACTCATCTTCATGCACTCAGATGAATCTTCTATAGTGATATGCCAAGTAGAGCAACTATCATAGCTCATTACCAGACAGCATAAATTGCTACTCTCAATGTCAATGCACTTGGTTCTAAGGACAAATAAGCTCAATCTACTCAATTTCCCACTTGAACTTCCAGAACACGTTTTTTCCAACATGATTGCCAAATGTTCATGGTCTTTTCCTCACCTCTCACTAACCAGTGACATAGCGCTTGAGTTGATGTGTGCGTGTAGAATACTTACAGAAAGAGACTCTCTGTTGCACTCCTCTAGCTGCTCGATGTGTAGGTTTCACAGTGCTCGGGTTCTAGAATGAGAAGTCAAGGAAACATAACGTGGGTGTTTGGGCTGCATGGGAAAAACTTATGGAGCCAGGTAATTAAGTGTATATAGTGGATACAAGTATGCCAGAATGGAAAGGAAATACATTAAGCAAATAGTACTTGTATTAAATGTAGAACATCTTGGTTACAATAGCCATAGCTGCAAACTCAATGCTCAGACACCTTGTTGTTGCCTCAGTTGAGGCTCAACACGCATTGAGAATAGCTAGACTCGACTCCTTCTAGCCTATACAATTCCTTACAAGACAAAACAAGAGGATCCAAGCAAGTGAGTGAGTGACTCCATCCTAATTGGGACTCATCCTCAGTACCTACAGACTCATGTGGTTGAGATATGTTGCCTTCCTTAGACCTCATAATTCATTTCTTTGCATTGGCCTAAGTTTTCCTTCCTTGTTACAAAGTTGCATTGCTTCAACTATCTGTGTTGGACACACGCTATCCAAATGTCTCGATCCGAGCTAACTGTACTTAACCTGCATGCCTAGTTTCCACTCTCAGCGGTCAAGCTAGCTTAACCTATATGCATGGTCTCAACCCAGAATAGTTGAAATAACCCAAGATCAATAAAGATTCTCGACTCAAAAAGGAATTATTACTCAAGTTGAGAAAAGATGTTAAACATATCCTCGCTAGAGTGCATACATATAAAATTGATGAGATAGTAATCGAATAACCTATCTGGAATGACTGTGAGCAATATAATAAGAAGGGCAAGAAGAAAAAGAAGAAGAAGATTGATGACACATTAGATACGAAGACTAGTCAACCAAAAAGAAAAATGAAAATTGAGCTTGAGGTCCTATAAATAAGAGAAGAAGCAAAAAGAAAAGAGAAGAAGAAGCTGGCAATGAAAAATATAGATGCTATTGCAAAGACACAAGGGCCCATGGAGGGTGGTTTTCGAATAAACCCAATATATGATATACCAATTGTATTAACCAAGTGCATACTAGAGTAAATGCAAGCAGAAAGTTTAACTATCTATAATCATAGTATCTCTATGATGGAAAGAATTGTAGGTCCAAAGACAATGACTCCATAACGATGGTTGTAGTACCCTTGAATCAAGATGTTGGTTTGCCTTTACAAGAATTTTGCTACCCCTCCAAAGTCACTAGTTTCTATGATGTTGGAGTAAAGGAATAGCACTAGACATGAATGCTCTTAAAATAAAAGTCCAAAAGCATCGAGCAAGTTTCAAAAATCATCTATCCCAAAAGCAACATGTAGATGCATCTTTATTTTTTCATCCCATCCTAACTTATATTAATGATCAAATAATCAATTATCAGATCTCCAGAGCCCATGGTTCACCCTTGTGGACCAGTGGAGCTGAAATTCAAATCGTCTGGTCCAAGGTTGGTGAACATTGCCTTCTAGAATTGGAAGTCACACCAGTACTATCATCCCTTGAGGATCCAACTTGAAAATTTTGGTTTTTGGGAAGACCTAGAAACAATGAGGATTAATATGAATGTGGGTTAGTTATGGTTGTACCCGAATACAAAGAAGACCTAATATGACATGTACAAGAGGAAGCTAAGGAGATGACATCGGGACCTTTTAAAGCAAGAACATGAAGAGTTTTATTCTTGGACTACTCAAATTGGAATAGAGACAAAAAAAATCATGCCTATCAAGTTAAGCCAAGTTAGAATTAAGATGAGGCAATTCAGAAGTGACTATCCAGATATGGGTAGTCCTTGATAGAGGTACCAGAGTTAACATTTGTTAAGTATAGTGTAAATCGTACCATAGGTGTAGGGCATAGGTTCAAAACCCTAACCTTGACCCTTAAAAAATAGGTCCGAACCCTAACCCTAAACATAAGGGGTTCATGTATATATGCATCTGCATGTCCAATACAACATAGTGTCTATTTAGCTACCTTATGCCCACAAAGATGAAGGCTACAACAAGTGGCACTCTATAACAGAATGAGCAGCCACAACTCGGGTCACACACAAGGTAGCACCCCAGATGCACCAAAGTTTCCACAACAAGCTCAAATGACTGTACCTTCAATGTAGCTTTTATGAAACAAACTCATTGACAAGCAGCTTGCAACTAAGCAACAAGCATTGCAATAGACCTAGAAACAATGAGGATTAATATGAATGTGGGTTAGTTATGGTTGTACCCGAATACAAAGAAGACCTAATATGACATGTACAAGAGGAAGCTAAGGAGATGACATCGGGACCTTTTAAAGCAAGAACATGAAGAGTTTTATTCTTGGACTACTCAAATTGGAATAGAGATAAAAAAAATCATGCCTATCAAGTTAAGCCAAGTTAGAATTAAGATGAGGCAATTCAGAAGTGACTATCCAGATATGGGTAGTCCTTGATAGAGGTACCAGAGTTAACATTTGTTAAGTATAGTGTAAATCATACCATAGGTGTAGGGCATAGGTTCAAAACCCTAACCTTGACCCTTAAAAAATAGGTCCGAACCCTAACCCTAAACTTAAGGGGTTCATGTATATATGCATCTGCATGTCCAATACAACATAGTGTCTATTTAGCTACCTTATGCCCACAAAGATGAAGGCTACAACAAGTGGCACTCTATAACAGAATGAGCAGCCACAACTCGGGTCACACACAAGGTAGCACCCCAGATGCACCAAAGTTTCCACAACAAGCTTAAATGATTGTACCTTCAATGTAGCTTTTATGAAACAAACTCATTGACAAGCAGCTTGCAACTAAGCAACAAGCATTGCAATAGACCTAGAAACAATGAGGATTAATATGAATGTGGGTTAGTTATGGTTGTACCCAAATACAAAGAAGACCTAATATGACATGTACAAGAGGAAGCTAAGGAGATGACATCGGGACCTTTTAAAGCAAGAACATGAAGAGTTTTATTCTTGGACTACTCAAATTGGAATAGAGACAAAAAAAATCATGCCTATCAAGTTAAGCCAAGTTAGAATTAAGATGAGGCAATTCACAAGTGACTATCCAGATATGGGTAGTCCTTGATAGAGGTACCAGAGTTAACATTTGTTAAGTATAGTGTAAATCGTACCATAGGTGTAGGGCATAGTTCAAAACCCTAACCTTGACCCTTAAAAAATAGGTCCGAACCCTAACCCTAAACTTAAGGGGTTCATGTATATATGCATCTGCATGTCCAATACAACATAGTGTCTATTTAGCTACCTTATGCCCACAAAGATGAAGGCTACAACAAGTGGCACTCTATAACAGAATGAGCAGCCACAACTCGGGTCACACACAAGGTAGCACCCCAGATGCACCAAAGTTTCCACAACAAGCTCAAATGACTGTACCTTCAATGTAGCTTTTATGAAACAAACTCATTGACAAGCAGCTCGCAACTAAGCAACAAGCATTGCAATAGACTACAATTGACTCACCTGATGACCAACTTCAATAGTGTCTGCCACCTTAAAGCAAGCAACCAGACGCAAGGTGACAACTTTCACAAACACTTTAGCACCTTCTTCATTGTGTCGCCTTCAATCCTTCTTCAATTGCATCCATTGTCATCGATGGGAGCCTCTTCATCAGCTTCTTCTTCTCCATTTCTTTAGGCCTTTTCCATAGTCTTCACACAACCTATGCCACATGGTAGATAAGGTTGGAGATAGGGTGAGGTCAAATTAGTAACATGTGCCAACATTGACACCTTAGGAGGTCTTGCCACATCATCAATGCCACATCCTTGTGCCACATCATCAGTGCCATGTGATCATCATGCCACCTAATCAAACTGGGCCACAAAGGCACACATTTGTAAGAAACATGTAAACATAGTGTCACATAAAATGCATGTGACCTCATCATGTGATCACTCCTTGACAGAGTTTTAAAAATTTTCAGATTGCCATAACTTTTAATCCTTAAGGAATTTTGCAAAGCTGTGAAAGCAAAGATGCTTACTAGGTCATGCTCTACGTAGCGGTCACCTAACATGTAACTCCTAAGTAATACATAGTTCACAATCATTAAGAATCTACATCGAAACCACATCCTGATCCATTGCAACCCGACATAAACTGAACAAAGATTAAATCATTGGTTGCATTTTATGGATTAATGTGTAGTTTAGTTATAGACTAGCATAGCCTTAGAGAATATTGTACTCCCCCAATCCATGTAAGATTGTTGTCTGAAAAGCTCCCACCACCATCAATCCATTTGGTTCCATCATCGATGCACAGTCATACATCTGACACACCACCTCAGTTACTTGGCAGTTGTTGGCAGCTCAACACATCAATGACACACTTGGAAGAGTGATCTCTCTATTGGATTCATGACAATGCACATTTGCACACACGTGCCACTCTTGTAAGTCATATTGTTGACTAATTTTTGCATTGGTTGTGATACATACATTAGTCTTGTATAGCCTCTTGGCTATACAAGACTTCTTGATACGTTGTTGTCATCATTTTATAGAAGCTCGACCTTTGGCACACATCTTCCACCATGACTTGGTTCACATATGCTCAACATACTCCTCTCACATCCACACGGTTGGATTACGGTTTACAATTTGTCATGTTCCACATAAGCCCCATAGCAGTAGCTTAGAGCATATGCCCCACAATGGCAACTCACACTGTTCTCATGGGTAGGCACTTTTGACGATATATGGTTAAGCCTTTAGCACTGAGCACTACATAGTCTCGAACATGGAGCCATTCATAGTCAATCACGGTGACAATATAGTAGTCATCACTTCGAATGAGCTTCATGAATGGAAAGAGAACTTGCTTTGACATTTTGTTGCCAAAGAGTATGTATTGGTTTGCAATTTTGATTCTCACCTCATAGGTCTTGAGAGAATGGACACATATGTATCACATGCTTGTATGGAACATACTCTAGCTTCTAGTCATACACATTTGCAAGTAAGCTGCTAGCATGAGGCTCTTGCATCTGCATTTGCATCAGCACTAACTAATTTTGGTGATGTAGAGCCATCCTATTCATGCATGGATTTGACTCCATCTACTGCCACACGAGAAAATGCAGATATACAGCAAGAGTTTGACAACATTAATTTAGATTTGCATGTAAGTCCTCAATATGAGACACTCATATCTCAAGCAACATATCAAGATACATGCTTTAGTGCATTTTGTTTCTTAGGTTATTTCATTCCAGATCCACTTACTGATGCTTTCACCTTTAACATGGACTTCCTACTACCAGCTGTGATCAGCAAATCAGTCATCATTAGGACATCACAGCATCTAGCTCAGTTATGCCACAATGCATTACACTTGGATTTAGTTATTACCATCGCTTTAAATTAGTTGAGGATCTAGCTCAGTTATGCCACAATGCATTACACTTGGATTCAGTTACTACCATCACTTTAGATCTGTTGATAGCATGAGGACAGTGAAGCCCTACCCTAGAGCAATGGACATTATCAGGTCTGGCCATAGAGTATCCTCAACGTTCTAGCATACACATATGGCAACTCACATGCCTCAAGGATAGTTTAAGTATATTTAATTATATTTGTAGCTTCTTGATCTTCTTAACTCGACTATGAGCCTATGATGAAAGTTGCATCTTATACCAATGTATGTTCATTCATGCATCCAACAAACCATCTTCAGCTCATGATAATCGCCATTTGGCCATGCAATAGAGAACTCGCCTTTCAATATTTTCTTAGATTCATTGGTGTATCCAAATTGCTCTTGCTCTTATTTAGTTACTCATTTCATCATGCACCAGCCTTTGCATTCGACACATTTGATTCACAATCGCTCAATGAAGGGAGCCACTCATATCGGTCATCTAAAAATGGTAATCGCCGTGCCACCCAGACCAATGAAGGGGCCACGAGATGATAAACCAAACCAATGCTCACATGTACGCATTCAGCCTTAACATTCTGCGAATGTAAATCATGCATGCTGGAGAAGCCAACAAAGTGTAAGAAATTTCAGTGTGGTGAATGATGGAATTGCTCAACAAAAGAGCAAGAAGACAACTGAGGTACTCACAACAAAGAGAGCAATTATTTGCAGGACTCGACATTCAAATGAGAGAAGGCTAGCAACCATCAATGAAGGAGACAGATCCTTGACAGAGGATCGTGGCCAAGCTAACTACTTCACCATTAGCGGCACCAAACATTAAGACGTTAAAGGAAGTGACCAAGAGAGTCAAGGAACCCCATCTCCAGTGAATCGGGCAAATTTTGGCAAAGACAAGGAAGTGAATCCTCATCACCCTCGCAAGGAAGACCAGTACAAGTAGACCGAGCCAAAATAGAAAGAGATAGAGACAAAAAAAGAGAAGATTAGAGAGATCGCCAACTAAGGATACAAATGTGTATGATTTTGCAGCAAGGATGAGAATGCTCACAAATCATCTCACCAACATGCAAGACAAAACGATGTTGAGGCCTTGGTTAATGAGTGGCTTGAACTCTTAGATCTAACTTGTGCCACATGGAGGTAACGTACCCAATGAGAAAACATGACAAATTGCTCAATAAAGCAATTGCATTAGAAAAAGGAAACACAAAACCACAAAGGAGAAACAATTCGCCTGCCTAAGAAGCAAAGAGCGATGAAGACAAGACAAAGTGGGAGTCAAAAAAGGACACCAAGAGCATATTATGGTTGAGATTCGAGTGACTAGTAGCATAGCATGAAGTGGTGGGAAAAAAGGAAGAAATCTCCAACAAAGCATGAGAGACGAAACACTAAATGTGGCTGATGTATTCTATTATCCTTATAGGAGTGCAGTGGTGTGAAAGAGAGAAAAAGGGGTTTCAACCCTTTGAAACCAAAACCTGGGTGGGATATTCATCAAATTTCAGATGATGATAGCCACATGGAAAGGAATTTGGGCCATTCAAGGCAGTTATTCTAAAGCATACAGTTGCTTCTATAGTGTTTGGTGAAAACTTGAGGGTTGGAATACCTTGTAGGTTTCAAGGGTTTGATGTAGTATACGCCATCTCTACATCAAGGTTTTTAATGGAGAATGCTCACATTTCTAAACATTTTTGTAAGAACTAAGCAATGGGTTCTGATACATGTGCCAAACAAGAAGGATCTCAAAAAGATGCTCAAAGAGATGGCCAAGGCAACCTAGAGAAGCAAAATACATCGTGTCAAGTGCAAGACAAATGGCCACACAGCAAACGAGAGTCAATTGGGCCAGTTTTGCAACATTTGCAATCGTCCAAGACACAATGCCAAAGATCGCTAGTACAACAAAAGAAAAAGGATTCTCAAAGTCCATCGGCTCACGCAAGAGCCAAATAAGACCTATCAAGGTAGATGAATGAGGATGAATAGTACAGTATGCTACTTTTGTTGGAAGGGCGGGCACCGCAAAAGCCAATGTCGGCTATGAAAGAAGCATCTCAACATGCTAGAAAAAGATGCACCAATGATGACCACCAATATCAAGCACCTGTGATAATCACCAAAGTGGATTTGAAGGTGGTCACAAGATTGCAAGGTCTAGCTAAGACCGGACCATCAAAATTCAGACAGCCCTAGTTCCTATAGATAGGAATCGTGGTGTAGATCAGCCAAGAGATGAAGCAAAAAAGAACCACTCATGAAAGTGGTAGAAAGGTTGGGTTGACAACCACAACAGCGATTGAAACATAAACGACTTGAAAAGGGCACCAAACCCTCCACCCGGTGGAGCAGACAAAAGTCGATTCAGCGTGGGATAGGATCAAAAAGCTCAATGTCATGATAACCATCAGCCAACTAATGGAACTTGCTCCCCACTACACAAAGTTCTTACAAAGCCTAGTCTTAATCCAATGATTCACAACTACACCACTCGCAATGACAATCTACGTGACCAAAACCACGATATGGGATGAAGAGGTACCCATGCTTGACATTAAGGTTTGGAATCATAATGTTAAGGACATGGTGATCCATGGAGGCTTGAGCATGAATAGGGTATTGGACGACATCCGAAAAAGGCTCATGCTAAAGAACGTGAAGCTTTCACGATTCAAGATAGGAATGGCGGATGAAAGATTGGTCATGCCAATGGGCATGCTAAAGGATGCCTGCATCAAAATCAGTGGAGTGCACTTTACTATGACCTTCAATATGAAAGGTTGGCACCTTATGCTATTTGGGACAGCGATGGTTAAAGGGCGCTAAGTGGGTATCGGATGCTACTGAGACGGTCGTGGCTAAAGCGTGCCAAGTGGTTCATGACTAGGTGTAAGAGACCCTGACAATAACTCAAGAGGGGAACCAAGTGCCAATATCAATGAGTAAAGGCACGATCAAAAAAGAATGCAAGCCCAAATGCCTAGAGGTAGAGACCTTGACAATAACTAAAGAGGGATGGGTAAAGACATGATCATGAAAGAATGCAAGTCTAAAAGTCTTAAGGAAGACTATGCCTAAGACATTGAAGAAAAGCTACTCGCGGATGAATATTATTCCAATCACAACAATTGACGCGCTATGAGTGGCAGCTGAATGGGTGCACAAAGCAAGGACACATGGCTTATTCCAAGGGCTTCACCACCAAAGATGAGGAAGGACAACATGCAATTCAAGAATAATCAACAAGTCAAATCATCCAAATGAGTGGCAATGGACAAATTGCCAGAGCCCAAGTGATTCAAGAAATCGATGTAGGATCGAGCAAGGAACCAAAAATGATTTAGATCAACAAAGCGCTTCCCTCATAGGTGCAAAGTACTCTTTACAAAGTACAAATATGTATTTGCCTCAGAATACAAGAATTTGAAGGGGGTCCCACCAAGCTTAACCCAACATCAAATCCCCCTCATTTAGCAATGAAGATACCAAATGAACCCCAACTATACCAAGTTGGTGAAGTTTGAAATATACTAACTGCTAAAGGTAGGTTTTATTTAGTAGGTCGATCAAAGAGATTGGTTATTTCTAATCATTATTGTGCCAAAGAAGAAGGGCAAACTACAAGTTTGTGTCATCAAATCATTTTCAATGCCGCTCACAAACACCATTCTGGACAAGGTAGCTGAAAAGAAAACATGTACTTGCTCATGGATGGATATAACAAGTACAATTAAACTACTCTGGCCAATAAGGACCAAAGGAAGTCAGCCTTCATCAAAGATTGGAGGGCATCTTCATGGTGGATGCATTCCAGGAGTACATCAATAGAGCAATCTAGATTCCAATCCTTTTGATCATATGGTTCATCAACCAAAATTTCCCCTAAAACCCTTGAAAAGGTGGGGTGTAGACTTTATGTGATCTATTAAGCCTTCTCCGTGTTGGACCAAAAATTTGTCCATCATTGCTACAATATTGGGTCGAAATGCTTTACGATATAATCTAGTGGAATGGGTAATTAAGTTTTTGTATGAGAATGACCTAATTTGGTTGTCCCATTTGGATATTTTTTGGATGCAATGATTCAATATTTGACACAAAGGCCGATATGATCATTCACAAGGAATCTATTGTATGCTACCCTGCCAATGGACACAATAAATTAGCCAATAAGATCCTCCTCCAAATTATAAAATGTTCAAGATGAAAAATTAGAATGATATTCCATCCATTTTAGAGTGAATCAAGCTCCAAATATCACCACAGATCAATGTTTTAAGATCACTATATACTAATTCTATACATATGGAGTCTATTTTTTCAAATATTTCTAGTTTCAAAAAAACAAAAAAAAAGTTATTAGTGTGCTCACATGTGTAGCTACAATGGTAGCACAACATTGCACACCCTCTAAACCATAACAAATGTTGTCGATTGGTTCTCTCCTTTAGTTGCAAGAAGCTCAAGTAATGCACTTTTGAATGCACACTTCCTTACATGTATGTGTAGAACAAATTTGCATATTTTTGAATAAACTGTTATATCCTATATAGTCTAAGATAGATACTTCACATGAAAAATAGCATTTGCAATGGTTTAATCATTTCATTCAAGAAGGGAACTACTTTAATGTTTTAGTCTCGTATCAAGTTTGTCAAGTTTTATTAAGCAACATATAAGTTATGAATTGCATAAGTTATCCATATGCAATAGATTCCTTGAAGCTTTTAAAAAATGGCTACTTCCAATCATGCTTTAGCCCAATTCCCAATCTAAGGATCGCTCTTAAGGCCTTCTCTCAAACCAGAGAAGTTGAAAGAGAGTCACTTTTGAGGGCTACTAGCCTTACAAGAGAAACAGTTGTATGAGAGTTGTGCGACTTGTAATCAATAAATGCAGTTCAGTGCCATTGCAAGAATTTGATGGGTCATCACAAGTTCCCACATGTTGAAAATCATTAATGCTATTTTTGTTGATTGGGACTGTACTAGATCATGAGCAAACCGAGAACAAGCATGTTTGAGCTAACCAGATTGGATTGGGTGAAATCATTAAAATCCATCAATGAATTCCAGCTCAAGCCTTATTGTAGAATGATATCACATAAATGGTACTCTATATTCTTTGTATTGTAAAATCTGAAGCCACGATGTATCAAAGAAACTCCCTATGGAAGCCAATGTTCCATTTGAGATGGAAAAATCATTCTTACTTATAGGCTAGCTTATACAAATGTAATGCAAGGCTACCATCACAATGCAAAAGAGTTTCTTTCAAATGCGTATAATTAGAAAACATAAATTATGTGGTGTTACAAAGTAGACAAATGGATTTAGTGTCAAGGGAAGCTTATTAGCTCTAATAAAGTTTGTGAGATTTAATATTCTACATGCTTTCAATGTAGAAGCATATAAAGATTATGCATATAAGATTACAATTGTGTGTGCATACATATAAAGATTATCAAACATGTGCGCCACACATGTGTGTGCAGGTGTGTGTACATGCACATAGGCATGCATGAATATGTGTGCGTCGGTCTCGCGTGCATGCGTGCGCACATGCGTGTGTGTGTGTGTGTGCATGCGCACACGTTTTTTCTTTTCCCTTCTAATCTCTTGCGAACTTTTCCACTTAAGCACGATTATGTTCCAAAGTTGAGCCCAAACTTATTATAGCCCCTTCTTGAATAAGTGCCAAGTGTAGCTAACTTCATCATTGTCAAGTAGCTCCATCTTAAATATTATAGAAAACTTAATGGAATCTTATGTCCTGAAGTTCCCTTTGCTAATCATACCAATAAACCTAAGATAAGCTATTTTTTTGTCACTTTAATCAAGACGGTATGGTTTGAATCTAATGTACAATGATCTTATGGAATCAAGACTATAGTCTCTCAAAAGGTTTTCACAATGTGCCTCGTTTGATGCCCCTTTTATATAAACAACCACCAACTGTAATATCAAAGCTTTGCCATCATAGCATAATTATATTACATAGCTCTAGTACTTACCATTAATTCATCCATTTGTATGATGAATGGAAAATTGTTGAGATTTGGGAAATAAAGAGCAAGTACTTAATTGAGGCGTTAATCCTACCAGGCTGTTTGAATTTACTGATAAAGGTAACAAATTATATCTCATGTCTTTGAAACTTGGTTACATCCCGTTAGTCTGAGTCTGTGCTATGATCTATAAAGATGCCATGCTTAACTGCACAATAAATTCCTAAAAGCAACAACCCATGGCTATTCTCAAGACCCAAACATTAAAGGCAGACTACGAGAGAACACAGTTTGTGTCTTCCAACATGACAACCATCTCGCTTCTACCTCCATGATGAGGAATTGCCACATATAACAATACCTCAACTCCTAAATTTTCATCTAGACAATATAACATTTTGTAGCCCTTTCAATTGTTTGAAACCTAGGCCCCAGTTTTTTGGATGCCCTTTACTACTAGTCTAACGTTAATATAAGGGGTGGTATATAATACCAACATAGAGATGCACTTTCCTCTTATTTCTCAATACACCAAGAAAGGCATCATAGTGAAGCATAAGGTAGCTTTCTAAGTTATACATAGAGATGTTTTTAAGGATGTTTGAGTAACGTTGAGATAATCGACAACTAGTAAATTAGAAATAGGATGGTCTTAGACAAATCCTATTTGAGTCTGGAGTGATGATAGAAGGTAGAAGAAGGATTTTGCTTGCCTAAGTGATTGATTCAAATTAAGAACTAAAATGTTACATGTTAAGTTGATGAAGATGGGGAATATGGTAGTACTTTTTAACCTTGACAATTCAACAAACCACTATAGTTAAGTCAATTCTAAAGCTTGATGCGAGCTAATGCACTTTAAAAGTAGTTTCTTCAAACCTCTCATAAACGAGTTTAAATGTAATTGAGTTCTTTCCCTGAACCACCCTTGGCTAAAGTAAAAACATTAATACCCCTGTATCTTTACTTTCAAGGGTTAAAATTATCCTATTTATGAACCTGTACCACTCTATAACCACAGTCAAATCCACTAGACCTTACTCTAGTTAAGGTAAATATTCATCACTTTCATATGTCCTATCTAGTAGACTCTAGTACAAAGAAAAAGCATGCCAAGTAGGTCCCCACGATGACATTTATTTGGGAAATTAATTAGTCGAAGGCATATTAGGCGGAATAAGCTCTCATAACGTTGAATAGATGAATCGATGATTCCAAATGGTGTGATTCCAGAAAGTTCTTGCCACCCTCTGAGCAAGTATACAGAGACTGGGAGGGAGAGTGAAGCGAGAGGGAGAGGAAGCTGAGCGAAGCGAGCAGAGGGCAGAACAGGAGAGGTAGGGTGGTGAGCAAAGTGAGGTGGTGAGTGGAGAGGTAGGGCAGAGCTAAGGTTGAAACCTTAGCTTAATGCGAGTAGGGAGAGGCGATGAGAGAAATTAATAGGATTTATTTAGGATGAGTGAGTAGGAGAGTAGCTATGAGTATCTTAGAATGTTTTGGCGCATTGTTATTGTGAATATTAGAGACCTTTACAAGGCTCCTGCACTTTCAAAGCTACTAACCCAAACTAGCTCTAAACCACCTTGACCAAGGATCGGCCCGTTGCATGTAAATGAGGTAAAAAAGGACCACATGTGGACTATTAAAAGGGTGTAGAAATGGGTATTGACAAATTGAGTAGCTAATAACCTCTTAAAGGAACTAACCCCTTGGCTCTCAATGAGGGATATAAAATGCATTGAACATCATAGAGTCTTAGGGTCTTTTGTCATGGGGGAACCATAGCAAAAAGAGTGCATGTCCCCCCTGCTATGTGAGTGCCCTGTAAGCAAAAAGTCATGAAAACATATTAAGAGAGATTCTCCCCCACATCCAGGCTTGGAGACTTGGATGTGCTCTGAGCAGGCCATTGCAACCATTGCGGCTCCCGCTTATTCTATTTTTCCGTCTAAGTGTTAAGCTGGTGTTATGTCATGCTCTCTCATATAAATGGGCATTGCATTGGAAAAAGTTGGCAGGCAAGTCCTTGAAAAGCATAAGCCGGTGTAAGGTCGTTTCGCTACATGTGGATACGATGCCCACAATTACAAACTCGATGCTTGGAGAGAATCTAACACGGAGAATTTGTTAGGTTAAGCCAATTGCAGTCTTCATCAATTTATGTAAGCCTAGAAACAAACGTGTCGTCTCAAATCTATCGCTGAGCACTGAGCACCTGGGTGTGAGCTCGTGCTTGTGCTCTACTCACCTCAACACCTTCCAGCTAATCCAGGTTTGTTCCCTCCCCGGCTTTCCTTCTCCCCTCGCTAACAATTTCCTTCCTCCTATCCTTCCCGCCCTGCCCTTCACCTCTTTGCGATCTCATGTACCTCCCATCATAGTCTTGCACGTCACTGACTCTCTTCACTCTGGCCTGCATCTCGTTTGTAAGCTGGGTTGGTCGTCACTTCCAGTGTTGAGATACCGCCAATTCCGTGCCTCATCAAAAGGGGCAATGCATTGGGATGTTGAGGTACTTGGTTCACCCATTCTCAGTCTTATATGTGCTAGAGTATCTTCAAGGGGAAAGTCCCCCTCCACTTCTCTTAACCAAGATGGGGGGTAAGTAACTGGGGGGTTCTCGGGCATTGACTGAGATGTAGAATCAGTAGATGTTGCAGATGTTGTATGCCTTCGATGCCTCGGTGACTGTTTCAGCATGCCCCGGTAAGGTAAGCCTTCCACCTCATAAGTCGTTTCCGGAAGGTCTTGAATTGAGGGGTGGTCGGCTTCTGATAAGAAAAGGTCAAGCAAAGTGAGATCGGCCATGTCCTCACCTTCTTCTAAATCACTATCACCATGAGTCTCATCTTCATTAGTGTTACTGTCTTCTGTATGACCATCATTGCACTCAGCAATACCATGGTTGTACACCGTAGTACCATGGTTGTACACCGTAATACCATGATTGTACTTTGGAGTACCATTGGTGGGTTGTGCAGTACCGCCAGCCTCGTCTACAGTAGATCCTTCATTGTATCGTATAGTATTGTCAGCATCATTTTGACCAATGTCCTCCATGTCGGCCACTGGACGATCCTCAATGTTTACTGCAGTACCATCATTGTCCTCAGTACGATCAGTGGTGTCCACTGTAGTACCCCTAGTGACCATTCTCTTATACATGTGTGGACTATTGCAAAGTCCAAAGGACATCCTTTCGTAAACTAGTTCAGCTAGACCCTGTGGTCCTGGGTGGATTTTTGATACTGCAAGTAGGTGTTCTTCTTGATCTTCTTGTTGGCATAGTTCCACCATGTTGACGGCTAAGGAGCCCAGGGCTCCCATCCAATCCAAAATGATGGCTTCCTCGTCTTCTTGATCAGCCCGATCCAACAAGTAGGTCAAACTTTCAAATCCTTCTAGGGTTGTCTCCTCATTGATATCTTGGTCACCACCCCTGGCCCACAGTCTCCACAGGCCCAATGCTCCTCTTCAGCTCCAGCTTGGGCTCCGGCTTGTTCTTCGAATCCTCCTCTCCCAGTTCTATTGGTATGTGCCTTGCCTGTCTTGTGACCATATCTATTTCGAGGGATGTGGATCCCAGGGGCAATCGACCTTCATTAGTTGACCAATCCTGAATGGCCTTTGAAGACCGCAACCATGGCCTACCAAGACGTAGAGGGTAAGTTTGTTCATTTTCGGTCATATCAAGGACAACAAAATTGGAGAGAAAAGTTACTCCGCCAATCTTCATGTGAACACCTTTGACTGCACCCATTGGTTTTACTCTGCGTTGATCAGCCATGCGTACCTGAAAGTGAACATCACTTGTCAACTTCAACCCTAGTTTTTGGAGTGTACCTTTCGGCATAATGTTCACAGCTGCCCCACCATCAAGGAAGACGTCCTTCAGCTCCACTCCATGGATCTACACGGTGAGCTTGGGACTTTATTCACAAGTGAGGGCAGCGTAGGCAGAGAAATGGTCCGGTGTAGACCCATGTTGAGCTGGCAATGTCTCTGGTGTTGGCTCACTCGGAGTAGATCCCTTGTGTTGACCTCCTGGGAGGCGATTAAGAAATGTAATGGTCTGATGCTTGATTTGGGGGGACAATAGACAAAGTTTTCGTAGAGTGAGGTTGGGCTTGAAACTCTTAAGATCTTCAAACAAGGAGTAGTGGTGGACACTAGCATTAGCCTTCTACAACCTCATCCTCCTAGCCTCTGGCCGAGGGTCGAAGCTTACACGAGGATGTGGATGTAGGTCTAAACTGTGAGTCATTGTCTCCCGTGGTTTCTCTTCCATCACTCCTTTCCCTTTTTCCTGGGCAGGACTAGGTCTTGTCCCCATAGCCCCTTCTCTGTTGAGTGCTCTTGGGGACAAAGTGGGAGGACCTACTCGTGCCTCATTATCTCAGTGCTGTCCAAGGGTTGTCACTTCTGTTGTAAACCTCACAATTCTGGACTTGCGGGATGGAAATTGAGGTGTGCTACCTTCATCTTCAGAACTTGTTTGAAGATCTCTCGTGACACCCTTCACCACCTCCTGATACCTCAAAGGCATAGAGTGATCACCCGAGGATGAGGCACTTCCAGAGTTAGTGGTTGACCTTAATGGTTGTGTGCCCTTCGCATTTGTTTCTGAATCACTATCACAAGCCAGCATGGATGGTCTATTCCTGTGCGTACTGTGTACCTTAGAGGGGGAGAATGACCTTGGTGGGGGAACACTTGTCAAACTGATTGGTGCTGACGCTGAGTCGCCCTTACATTTGTCACCTTTTGTATGTGACTGTGTCACAGCGCCCAACACTGCGCCAATCAAATGGGGACTGTTGCCCTCCCCCGCCATTACTACATCAACCATATTCACTTGGGATGCGGGTTCCACTCTTCCATTGGGACAATCTCTGGTGTAGTGGTCATTTGTGTTGCACTGTGTACAAGAGGGTCCCCCGAACGGCTGTGTACAATCATCTTGGTAGTGGCCATACTCGCCACATCTGTAACACATGATGGGTCCTCTAAAGTTTGTACCTCTGCCTGCACCTCCACCTCCACCTCGAAAACCACCCCTTCGACCGCGTTGATTAGAGGGTCCAGAGCCACCTCCTGACATAGGTGGTTGGTACGGTGCATAGTAAGGCTGAGGATAGAAATAAGGGGAACTAATTGAATTGGGGGCAAGAGCTTGGAGCAAAGGGGGAGTCGGAAGCAATGGAGGCGGCATGACAGGAGGAGGAGGTGGCTTAGATGCTCGTGCAAGAGGAGCAGCAGGAGGTACTCCTACTGAGCCAGAAGTTATGGGTACCATTCTGTTGACTGCAGCAACTAGAGGTTCCCCCGAGGTATACTCTGGAAGAAGCTTCGTTAATCCTTTGAGGTACCTACACTCAAAGGCATCATGTCCATGGATCTCACAAAATGTACAAAATGAGTTAGAAGTGGGTACCTTTCGCTTGGAGAGGCACTCCCAGTAACCATGGTTAGAACCCTTGCATTCTGTGCACCAAAGGCCACTTCGAATCTGGGCCTCAAAGGATGATTGGCCATCCACCTTTATTCTATCTTTCATGCCTTCTTTGATTTCTTCTAACTCCTTCTTGGTCGTAGTCGTTGATGAGGCAAAGCTTAGCTGTGAACGTTCCATCTTGATAGCTTCTTTTAGGAAGTCTTGAAGTGAGGCATGTTTAGGGAGTTTATCAACCAACCTTATAGCAATGGTAGGGGGTAATGCTTTCAAAAACCATCCCTTCATGACAGCATCATTAGGTGGCACATGCATCTTTGCTACCAAGACCCTCATCCTTGTGTGCATCTCAGAGATGCTTTCTTTAAGCTTCATGGTGTCAATGGATAACTCTTGGACATTCATGTGTTCGAATTTTTCCAACTTGAAAGTGCGTAAGAATTCCTCCCTTAGGTATGTCCACGTCTGGAAGTGGTTCGGAGGAAATTGACTGTACCATACATCCGCAGCATCCTCCAATGACGAGGGAAAGATGTGAAGGAACGCATGCTCATTCTCCACATCTTTAGCTCTACATGCTGTGAGGAACTTCCTCACATGAGCTTCCGCATCCTCATGGAGGTGGCCTTTGAACTTTTGAGTCTTCACGTGGACCTTGTTGAGTAGCTCGAGAAGTCTAGCTCTGTCTGGAGGACTGAGAATAGCCATCCCCACCCGAGAGGTTGGAGAAGATGCAAGTGTTGGAGGGAGTCCCGATGGGGCTGTAATGAGTGTTGGTGCTCCCAAGGAGGAGACCTCCCCGAAGTCACTACTGATGTAGTCATAGAGGAAGTGTACCCAGATGGTAGCGCGTAAGTGGGAGGTCTCGGTGTTGCAGAGGGAACATGGAAGATGTGGGGGTGAAAGAGGATGGGAGAGCATTTGGGAAAGAGAGGGACGGAGTTGAAGTCATGGATGAGTAGGCAGAAGGGAAGAAAGGAGGTGGTGGAAAAGGCAACACCGGTGTGGATGGAAAGGGAGATGAAACCATCATGGCAGGTAAAGGCATGGCCGGAGCAAAAGTACCCCCCAATGGGATAGATGTAGAAGAAGGATTAGCTAGGAGCCCAGAGCTATGCATAATAGATGAGGTAGCAGCTTGTCCACAAGAGGTCGCGAGGCCGGGAGTAGATGGAGTCACCACTCCGGTAGAAGAGGTGGTTGATGAAGACATCGTTGCAGGAGGAGAGGGGCTGCCTTGACCTTGATGAGTCCCTGAGGATCCCTCGTCCTTAGTACCCTCTTCTTTCACCTGTTCTCCGCTTTGCACTTCTTCTTCTTCGGAGTCCGGATCTGACCACCAGGGTTCCTCTTGATCCAAGTCAATGAGAGTGTCGATGAAGTTACTTGCTTTGGCTACTGCTCCAATGGGCTCACTTTGTGCTCGAGTTGAGGACTTCGCAAACTTACGTCGCACGTAATGCTTCTTGTACCTAGTTTGGTCTGCCGGAAGTCTTTTCTCCACTCTCCTCAAGTACCTCCTAGTTCTCTCACTAGCTCCTTCAAATGTTTCAGAACTACTCGGCATAAGACCTCTCTCTAGGACCCTAGATCACCACTTCACTCGTGCTACTCAACACCAACAGTATCCCACCGTGATCGCCATAAACTGTTTGAGGGGAGGGGTTCCTATCGTTTCGGAGGTGTTACCGGAGGCCAAAGACCGCTGGCGTGAGAAGCATGAGTGTTGCAATGCTCTAATGCAATGGATCGCGCAGAATGCACCGTGCAGTGGTGTGCGAGTGTCGTATGCTATACTATAGTGAACGACGATGTACGAGTACGCTATGCTAAATGACAATCACCTGAGAACTCCACAACATAAGCAGAATAAGAAAATCTCGTCATACACTGGTGAACAATCCCCATATCGGGAAGAGACAAGAGAAACGAGAAAGTGACCAAGTTGGCTAAAGTACATATCACTGGACTAGTGTCTCCAGGTCACCAGTCGCAAGTCACAAGAATACACAGGTCTATCCCCATAGTAGACAGAGGGTACACACAAGTCTCTCCACACTCTCTCCTTGGCGAGCTCGTAGCTCTAGCCTCTATCTCTCCTCGCGCTCTCCTTTCTTCCGCTCCAGTGCCGAATGCTGAATGCCCTCTCCTCCCATCTCCCCTCTCCACCTTCTCTTTCATCCTCATCCCCCGCCTTGGAGGGTCCCTTCTTCGCTGAGAATCTCCCCCTTTCTTCCCATTGGTCATCCTCTTATCTCCTTAGCTGTTGAGGATAGCCATTGCGCCGCTGGCTCTCTTGATGGCTACGGCGACTTCTTGACTCTCTGACTCACCAGCCTCTTCTAGTCAGGATGGTGTAAATTCTCCATGTGCCAGTGAGCTGGATCACCGCACCACTACACCACTATCTCACTGAACCACTGTAGTACTGAACCACTATGTAAATGTAAATACTCCTGACTGCTCCATGTGCTAAGCTCACTCTCCATGTGCGCAGCTCTTGATGAGATCGCTTTCGACATGATACTCCTGATTGACTTGTGGTTGACATGTGTCGATACATGGTTTCCTCAAATTGTACTCCTGGATGAACCCATGTGATCCTGTCGCGTGGCTGACTTGTGTTGACACATGGTCAACATGTGGTCAACACATGTCGTCATGTGGTCAACGCCTGTCAACAGGTGGTGAACGCCTATCGTCGTGTGGTCAGGGGTGTTTCTATTGTAACATAGGGCAGCGGATGGGCGAGATCAACTTAGCCATTCCTGAGTCCTGGTGGAAAGGACTTCACATTTGGAGAGACAGTAGATGGCTGGGGCAGTTTTCTCGTACTAGTGTTCCCTTGAGGATTTTGATGCAGCGTGACAGCACGGACCCCGGCTTCTTCCCTGCAGGACCTGAAGGCCTACTGCAGCCCCTCATTGGGAGTGACCCTGAGATGGATGGGAGTCTTGATGGGATACACTGGTAGATGATCAGAGTGGTAGGACGCTTGGGGAAGGAGTGGCACATCGATCCTCCTAGTATCTCAGAGCAGGACACCTCTAGATGGCGCCTCTCGCTATGGGAGGATAGACCCCTGAGGGAGGTCCAGGGGCGGCCTTGCTGAGACGATAGATGAGGTGCCTTTCTTTTACTACACCACACGGATTGGCAAGAGACTTTAGATGGACTCGTTGAGATGGACCCCCTCGGGGGAGAGACACTAGGAGACCCAGAGAGTGCCCCGGGATGTTCGCTCCAAGTTTTGGACGCAGTTGTGGTCCAGCTTGCGATTGAGGAAGATTTCTTACTTCTTCTAGCTGGCAGCCCATGGAGGCTTGTCCATCGGCCCGTGATTGGAGTAGATGCGAGTGGAGGGGTAGTGCCATTGCTGCTCAGATGGTGTCCTGGAGACTATCCCACACTACCTATGGAGCTGTCGTAGCACAACGAGGATCTGGATGAGAGCCCTCAAGATCATGACACGCATGCGAAGCCTTCACAGAGACTACACCTGGGGGATGGTGGCTTGGTTGACAGAGGGAGGACACGCGTTCCACATTGATGAGATCTCCTCAGCCTACTGGATACAGGGTTAGAGCATTCAGAGGATTACACTCAACGAGGCAGCCCCCCTGACGTCCTAGCTCCTCCTTCCCCTAGGGAAGACAGTGTTTGGGAGGTGGTAGCCATCATCACGGCTTCGAACATTTGGGTGGCTCACTACAGTCTCGTGATGGGAGAGCACCCGGTTCCACCCTCGGCTACCTTGGTTGCTATCTGGCAAGATATCACTTACACTCTATGGTCCACCTGGGAGCGTGGGACTCCAAGCTCCAGGGCGACTATTGAAAGGCGTGCTCGTTTTTGCAAGGCTTTGCTTGCGGATGTTTTCTACATTTTCACTCCGCAAGGGATTCGCTGGCTGTATAGTCCCCCCACTTGGCTGTTAGCCCCAATTCGCAAGATCCCCTAGGCAGTGAGCTGGGCTTCTCTGGAACAGGCGGGTTTTTCTTTCAGCCTTTTTTGGTTTTTTCATACTCAGTACCTTCGGGGTTGTTGTCTTGTATGAAATCTTTCAAGCATTAATAGAAGGTTCCTTTCTTTGGGGAAAAAAAAAAGTAGGCTTCTATAGGCTGGTTGAAAGACAATTCTCTTCATTGATTCTTCTAGTGGATTTGTATGGTTGGTTTCTTTCCATGTACTAATAGACAGATCTTTTCTTTGGGAAAAAAATAGTATCATTTTTCGTGGTGCAAGTAATTTCTTATTAGTGATACATAGCGCAAGCAATTACTTTTTTTTGCGCTCCCGCCCTACATGCACCGGTTGCCCTACCGAGCCTTGGCCCCACCCGTCTCATCGGCCTCCCTACCTTGCTTCTTCCCTCCCTTTCCCCCTCTACCTCCATGTTGCCTCTGTCTCCCCCTCGTCCCCCCTTCCACCTGTTACACCCATAAAAAGGAGGGAACCTTCCACTTATCCACCCCTTCCCCCCCTCGGCCCTCCCCCTCACTACTTATTTCTCTCCCCCCTCCCTTCCTTTCCCCCCTCCCCAGTCCCCTGGCCCCCTTGCCCCTTACCCTCCCTCCCCCTCCTCCTCCTCCTTCCCCTTCCCCTCCCCCCTTACCCTTACCATTCTCCTTTCCTTGCCCCACCTCCTTCCCTGCCTCGCCCTTGCCTCTTGTCTTGACCCTCCTCACCTTGCCTTGTTCCCCCTTCCCCTCCTCTTGCCTCCTTGACCCTCCTCCCCTCTCGCCTCCCCTCCCCCTCCTTGTGCATTGGAGAGACTCTTGTGTATGAGGGACAAATTAAAACGAATACAATAATTCTTCTCCTTGAAGTGGATGAATAAAAAATGGTATTCATTGAGAAACAACCCACCCAGGAAAAAGAAACAAAGCTCCAAGCACTCTTAATAGAAGGAAATGAAAGGAATTTTACCAGAAGTGCCAGTACACATCATACCTATTAGCGAAGGTGCTCATCTTAAGGTATGTGGACCTTAAAGAACAACTAAAAAATATGGCACCATGGTCTATGAAGAACTGGAGAAATTCTTAGATGCACAATGACTAGGTATCCCCCATCATCATCGTGCCTAAATGCAACAAGAAGTTGCGTATATGTGTTAATCTAAAGAATGTGAATGCCGCCACAATCAGGGATCACTATCCCCTAGCCCTAACAAAAGCAGTATTAGAAAGGGAAACCTTTGCCTACAAAGTCATACCATTTGGACTATGCAATGCCCCTGCCACATTCCAAAGAGTCATGTTTACCACTTTCAAGTCATTGCTCAATAAGTACCTACATGCATTCTTGGATGACTTGTGCATCCATTCCAACAAGCATGGCTACCTACAGTTGTTGTGATGTAGAAATTAACTACACCACCACAGAAAGAGAAGCCCTTGCAATGGTTTATAGTGTCAAGAAATTTTGCCGCTATTTGTTAGTTTATCTTCTACACCAACTATTAAGCATTGCTCTATCTTGTGAATCGTCTGTGTACGACAAGAAGAATAACCAGATGGCTCCTCTTGCTTCAAGAATTCTACTTCAACAAAGTGTTCTGCAAAAGTGTCCAGCACTACATTGCCGATCAGTTGTCTCTTGTCAGGAATGGCGGAGAATCACTAGGGTACATGAGGATTTACATGATGTGCATGATGTGAATTCTTTCAAATAGAGACTGTACCTTATTCATGTACAAACATCATTGGATACTTAATATGGACCTGAGTTGTGGCCAGTGGAAGTCAAAATACTCATAATCAAAGATGCATCATACCAACTCATAGTGGGTGAACTCTACTAAATAGGAAGAGTTAGATAATGCATCAATGCATCATGCCACATGAAATCCCACTTAGTATTAGTGAAGCGCATGAAGGCATTGCAGGAGGACACTTTGTTGGAGAAACCACTGCTCAAAAAAATCTTTTGGTTGACTATTGGTGACCCACATTGCAGAATATGTTTATGAATTTGTTTAACATTGTGATGTATGCAAAGAAATCCAATCCCAACACATAGACTTCAATCCTATAACAACAGTAGTGCTACCATGATCCTTTGAAAAACGGAGGATTGACTTTGTGGGCCCCATACTTTTGCTACTACCGGAACAAAAGTCAGGTACATAATTGTAGCCACAGATTATTTCACTAAATGGGCCAAGGCAAAAGCAGTCTACAAAGCCGATGCTTGAAATACTGCCAAGTTCCTTTATGAAAATGGGACCATTAGGTATGGATGCCCCTTGGAAATAGTCTCCAATCGAGACACGCATTTCATCAATGGCACACCCTAGTTATGGGTCCTAGCTGCCCTATTAACTTCTAGCAATCAATATGTAGATATTTCCTGCCTAGTTATGGGTCCTGATTGCCTTATGAACTTCCAACAATCAACATATAGATGGTTCTTTCCTAGTTAATAGGTCACACGCACTCACACAATTTCCCATATGTACATAATAAATTGCATCAATAAAACCCTCTGCAAGACTCTTTCATTCCCTCATCTCAAAGCATGAAGTGAGCTTACATCTTTCACACCACACTCATTATTGCCATGCACTATTGTCACACTTGCATGTACACTAATCCGCAACTTCTACGACCAAGATACAATCCTTTTAACAATAGATGTAGGTCGTGAAGCAATGTCGAAGCTGAAGATCTGACTCTAGAGTTTGAAACCTTGTCATCGAGACCCCTCTTCAAGTTTACACCCATTAACCTCTTCTCAATCAAAATGAACCCAAGCATTTGTGGTACACAGTGGCACTTCTGAAGAAGAGTCAATGTATACTCATCAACATAGCATAAAACTAGGAAAAGTAATAAAACTAGGAGAAGTAACCAGTGCAGTCTAGACTTCCTCGCGGATACACAACCATTGATGTAGTTGAGTCCTTCAAATTTTTGTGGCCACTCCGACGACTTATGCTCTTTCCAACACTGCACAACCTCTTCTAGGACAAAGGAGACTTGGAACTTTGTTCGAACGCCTACAATCCCTAAAACCATGAAGGCATATATCCAAAAATTCCTCCACTCATATTGCACCAGGGATAAATCACCCCCACGACTTATTTTCTTTCCAACACTGCACAACATTTTCTAGGACAAAGGATACTTGGAACTTTGTTTGAACGCCTACAGTCCCCACTATCGTGAAGGCATATATCCAAGAATTCCTCTGCACCAGGGATAAATCACCATCACTAGGGACTACCGTGAAGGCATATATCCAAGAATTCCTCTGCACCAAGGATAAATCACCATCACTGTAAATCAAAAGCCACTTGACTTATCTCAATAATGTAGTGATCCAGGATGCTTTTTCACTTCCACTTGAAGGATAACAATATCCCTCAAGGCCTTCCGATGCCAACTTTCAACAGAACCAAGAAGTTCAACATTTCTTCTCTTCCAGTACCAAGCCACATAGGGAGGGGATTATGCTTTATATAATGACAGAACCTAACCTCGAGGAAGTAGCTAAATTTTTTACAATAGTCTTGGTTTGCAAGAGTGGAAAGAATCCCTCCTTGTCACCAGATCCAGCATTTGGCCCTATCGTTAATGAAGAAGTTCACTGCTTGTTTCACCAAAAGTTTGAGATCCCCCACTCACTGCTGATGACCATCAATGTAGAGGTGCACAAACAAGAAATAGCCCTTTCAATGGCACAAGAACTCTGAAAGATCTTGAATTACTTGTTAGAAAAAGAGAGAGAGCTAGAGAGCTGAACATTGTGCTTGCAATAGATGAAGTGTATAGTACAAGAAGTGGGATAGGTTTTGTCTAAGTGACAAAACCTTATCCTTCACTAACCGTAGTTAGTGAACTAACTATGGTTAGGGAAAAAAACCTCTAAAAATGAGGGAAAAGTGCCCCTAACCTACTTATTACATTACATTGGTCACTGCTAGAATATAATAATAATCCTAACACCCACCTGCAGTGCCAATGTCATGTACAAGGAAATGATCAATCACCAAAAGGAGATAAGTTCAGGGCACTGCGAAATGCCTCAAACTTGTCACGTGGAAGTGCTTTGGTGAAGATGTCTACAACATTGTCATGTGTTGACACATAGATGATACTGATCTCTCCTACATGCAACTTCTCTCTGACATAGTGATAGTGAACCTCAATGTGCTTCGTGCGAGCATGAAACACAAGATTCTTTGCCACTGCTATAGCACACTGACTATCAGTGAGAATCGGAGAAGGACCCTCCAATGAAAGATGAAGATCAGCAAACAAACGACGCAGCCAAACACATTCAACTATCGCTGTGAAAGCTGCCCTGTACTCAGCTTCACATGAGGAGGTAGCCACTGTAGACTGTTTCTTGCTCAACCAAGAAATGCAAGCATGTCCTAGAAAGAAACAATTCCCACTGGTGGACTGCCTAGTATCATAGTCTCCAGCCCAATCTGAGACACTGTAAGCATGCATTTGCAAGTCACCCCCCCTGGGAAACATCAAGCCAAAAGACTTTGTACCTTGCAAGTAATGGAAGATGCGTTTTATAGCCTGCCAATGCATAATCTTTGGGCTGTGCATATACCTGCTCACCTGAGAAACTGAAAACTGAATATCAGGTCTTGTATTGCAAAGATAAATGAGGCTATGCGTGATGGAGTTTATGGTTTTCAATCTTATGAGTGACTATCGTGAGATTGAAACTGCACTTTGTTGTGTTTTTAGAGGATGAGTTTGGGAATGTTCCTGGATTCATCTAGGTATATAGAGGCATCCAACAGCCTGACTATAAAGTGTGACATCAATTGATTCACCCGCATCATGCATTGTAAGCTTCAGCCCCGGCTCCATGGGAGTGGACATAGGATTGCAATCATGCATGTTGAATCTGTCCAAGAGTTTTTGAACATACTTGGATTGAGACATAACAATGCCGCTGTTTTAATGTCCAACTGATGAGCATTCCATTCAAAATTTGCAGCCATGGCTATAACGGACCTAATGGTGGTCATCCTGGATGTAGGAGCAAAAGTCTCCTCATAATCTATGCCCTTTTTCTGAGCATATCCTTTTGCAACCAGCCTTGCCTTGTACCGATCAATGGACCCATCTGGCTTTCTCTTGACTTTGAAAACCCACTGTGTACCTATGGCATTCTTACCTGGTGGCAAATCCACAACATCCCAAGTTTGATTTTTATGAATGGACTGCAACTCATCGTGCATGGCATTCATCCAATGCACATTATCCTTTGCTTCTTCAAATGTCTCAGGCTCCTCCTCATCAAGAAGAGTACCTGTATAAGCTGATTCAACTAAATGAGCTCCCATCTCAACCATAGCCACAAAGTGTTTGAAATGTATAAACACTTTTGCCTTGAGACCATAGACCCAAGTGTAGTTGGTAAAGTCATCTATGAATGTAACAAAATAGAGATAACCCCCAAAAGCAGGTGTCCTCATGGGACCACAGACATCACTGTGAATAAGCTGTTATTTCCTTGTAGCTTTTACTGCATCATCCTTTTTTAAGGGAAGCCTATGCATTTTGCCAAGAATGCAACCTTCACATGCATGAGGAGGCGGCGACTCCAAAGGAGATAATGCATCAACCATATCATGCCTCTGAAGTGTCACTAAGCTGCCATAGCTCATGTGCCCATACCTGGCATGCCATAACTCCGCATTCTGCATCGCAGCAATGGAAGTGCTAACTGATAATGCAAGATGGGATATTTTTTCATATAAATCAAGCTGAAAAAGACCCCGATACAAAGTGCTAGACAACCTCAAAGCATAGTCATTTTCTTTGTCTCTAACTGCACACTTGTCATCATCAAAAACAACCTGAAATCCTCCTCTATTGAGGGAGGACACTGAAAGCAAATTCTTCTTAATGCCTGGCACAAAGAGTACATCTGAAATTCTGAAATATGTGCCATCAGTGGATGTGAGAATAATGTCTCCTACTCCACACACTGAATAAGAAAAATTATTTGCACAAGTTACCTTCTTCTTGGTAGGTGAAGAATGCAGAGTCACAAATAGACTTTTCTTGGATGTGATGTGCTTTGAAGCACCACTATCAAAATACCAAGTATGTAGTGTCTCATCAACACTAAAAGAGCATTCATTTTTTGAAGGATCGTAATTGCAAGTTAAGAAAGCATATAGATCATCATCATTAGTGGCTGTAGTATCTGAACTACCCACCTGCAAAATCGGAAGTGCAAGACAGAAAGGCATAGTGCTCTTCAACCAAGTTGGCTGCAACATCTCCTCCATCATGAGAATGTGGAACTGATGCATCTGACACAGCCATACCGGAATCCCTTTTCTTCTCTTTGGCTATGCGTTTCTTGCACTCTCCGATATAATGACCTGGCTTCTTGCAATAATGACAGATGCCCTTCTTTTTCTGCTTATTTGTTTCACCCTGTGCCTTATAAGAAGGTTGTCCAGAATCAGCTTTATGCTGATGTGTGGGCTGATTGGCATGTGGCTTATGCTGCCCTTTACCCTTGGGTTTGAACTTGGAGAGCATAGCATGCTCGCCAGCCCGGGTTGCCATATTTCTGCGTGTTTGTTCCTCCTGCAACAGAAGTCCTACCAGGTCGTGAAAGGAGAGAGGATTGCTGCCCCCCCTCAATGACAGATTCAGCGAGGTGTGGAAACCGAGATAGGACTCAGGAAGAGAGTTTAGAGTAGTGGTGATCATCTCTGAATCCGAAATGACTTCATCAATATTCAGCAATTGTTCCCTGAGGTCCTGAAGCTTTGTGACGTGAGAATTCATGGAATCTCCCTCTTCCATATTTGTATGAGAAAGTTCTCGCTTCATAAAGGAAACCCTGGCATCATTTCTTGCTGCAAACATACTTTCAAGTATCTCCCAAGCTGCCATAGATGTCTTGCATGACCGAATATGAGGTATAATGAACCTCTTGACAGAAAGAGAAATTACTGAAAGAGCTTGTGCATCTCTAGAGTCCCATCTTTTCTGCTTTGTTGTGGGAGCTCCCGGAGCGGCTGCTCCAATCACCTGTGCTGTATTTGTACCTCTTCCCCTTCCTCCAAGCAGTAGGAGTGACAAGTATAGGCGTTGTATCTGTACTATGGTCTACACCCACTGTTGGGCCCTAATGACGTCAGTGGGGATGTCATAGTCGCTAGTCCCTGCTATGCGTGATGGAGTTTATGGTTTTCAACCTCGTGAGTGACTATCATGAGATTGAAACTGCACTATGTTGTGTTTTTAAAGGATGAGTTTGAGAATGTTCCTAAATTCATCAAGGTATATATACTTTATCATCGGAAATCAGTCAAAGTTCTTCTATCTACTATTTTAAAATTTGGAATATTTACTGATTTTTTTGTACTTTTCTCAACTTACTCAACTATCTTGAAAATGTGATTTATTTCGTATTGCTCTCTAATAAGCAGACGGTAGACAGAGGATAAAAGATGATGGTGGTGTTCTAAACTAGTGCCACACAGCACATGTAAGCTTATGCACTCACTAAAAGCACACACAAAAAATCATTTCAGGTCTTCAAGAAATGTAGAACACTTCAAACTTTAATTGTTCTTTTATTCGTCAGGAAAAACAAAAGAACAGGGAAAGGGGGGAGGGAAAGACTGTCTAATTCTAGGTGTTAGACCTTGCCAAAACACATGAGGTCTGTCATCTACGTTTGTACCTTTAGAACAAGCACCATTAAACATTTTGTTATTCCAGTATTTCGTGTTTTAGTGCTCTCTTTAATTCTTTGTCTATACTTGTGCTTAGGAGTGTGAGTGTATTGCACGTACCTGGCACTACAAAAGAAAAGTACAGTAGAGCCAAACAAGCTTCAGTAGACCTACAGAATGAGGAGGGTCTTTTGCAAGCTCATGCAACCTGAAACTCAATCAAGAGTGTTGGAGAATGGCATTAGCGTTATTCCTTGTGAATAGAATAATAATATTACTACAAAAAAGAGGGCGGTTTGTTCCATCCTGTTTCACAAAGGGATACACTTTGGCATTGCTCTTTAGAGGATAGGGCTTCGAGAATACTTATATGATAAATGCAAGCTTCGAAATAATTCACTTTTGAAATAGCTCGTTGCTTTACATATCGACTTTCAAAATTTGATCGCGGAACAATCCAAGGAAGGTCATTTTTAACCTCAAAGAGTGCTCGACTCCTTATATCATGGTTTCCATTAGTTACAGCCAACTCCTTCATTTCTCTGTGTTTCTTTAAATGAAGAAAAGATATTACTTTCACCTGAAAGCTTATCAGGTACGCCCATGTCCTGTTAGTTCTGACAGGCAGGAATTTTTTTCCTTGCGAACAGCGCACCAAAGATCGTGGAGAGATACTATCATTTTCACGAGGAATTCAAACGATCAAGCTCCGTGAGCGATGAGAACGAGGTTAGTGTTTTTGAAGTGGTTCAAACATTTTACTGTGTGCATGAACAAAGATTAAATAAAGCATAGAAACTGCAATGCATTGTGTATGGTGCATGAAACAACAGAAATATCTAGTCGATGGTAACTAAAGGGGCAGATAAAAACAAGGGAAAAGAATGAAATTGGGCAGGATTCTCATACGGAGAGACCTTTTGGGGCTAAGAAGAGAAGGCTGTGTGTCGGAATCAGGGGTGTATTTATGCACTCCGAGAACACCTAAAGAAAGATGATGCCAATCTATTTTTGCTAGGGCATTGAGAGCCGCAAAGAGCTCTTCATTAGCAAACCGTGCCTCCACCTGCTTGCTTATCCTTGGAGACTCGAGAGACCATGAAAGAGAGTGTGTCTAGAATGATTCTTGTGCTACAAGAACCTGAGGGAGCTCCTCCTTACACTCAAATAATTTTTTATAGAATGCAGTGGTCATCTCTACAATCTCTTGAAGTCATGAGTGCATCTGGCCGCTCTCATCCTGTGAATGCTATAATTTCATCCCTGTTGAGCGAGGGCCGATAGTGTGGAAGAATTGCCTAGTCATCCAGGGGTCACGCTTTTCCCTTGACATGGCTACACGAGTTATGGGATCCCAAGACATGGGATCTTTTGCATTGAAATATGAATGTGACTCTTCCTTCCCACCAACGTCCTATTTCTTCCCAAGAGGAATGTATTTTGGAGCTAGTGTGCAAAATCACTCCTTTGAACATCTGGGTTGCCTATTTGTGCAACTTGGTGATGGGAGGCCATAAGGGACCCCCAACGGCCACCCTCATTGCCATTTGGCGAGACAATATCTAGACCTTGTGTGCCATATGAGAGTGTGGGACGTCAAGACCCTGGAGGAGTGCGGCGATTTTGCAAGGCTTGGCCTACATATGTTTCCTCCAGGTATTCACAAAGTGTGGCATTTGCTGGATGTGTAGTCCTCCACCCTGGTTGTTGGCTCCTATTTTAAAGATTCCTTAACATTTGTGCTGGGTTCTCTAGAAGCAAGTTAGTTGAAAGCAAATTTTTTAAGTATTATCAAAACACAATGAAGTTTCAAACACTTTAAAAATATAATAGGTCTTATAGGAGGCATATATCTTGTAGAGAAACCATAATGTGATTGTCCTTTAAGAGGGAAAAAAAATGTTAGTCATATTTTTATTCAAGCCACATTGTAATACCCAGGCGTTGCAAGACTAGATTTGTAATGACTTCTAACAAAGTTGAGACTTTAATATGATGAAGTATATATATGGATGCTCATGAACCATATGAGTGCTTAAGCTTGAGGAATATGAGAAAGTAGCATCCATAAGACATGGAGAAATAGCTGTGACTTTCTTCATTCCACCATAGGTGAGTGAAATTTAATTTTAAGTGAAGTATTTACTGAACATGTAAGACAAATTTTAAACATAGGACACTGAAGGCTATTCGAATGGCCACGTTAATCTAGAATCTTTCCTTAATTATAGCCCTTAGGGTATAGTAGATGACTACTAAGCTAAGCGTGCTTCAAATAAAGTTGGGAGTCTTAGGGACTCTTGTATCAACACACTTTTGTATCAACGTTTCAAATCAAGTTGGGAGTCTTAGGCATTCTTGTATCCATGCTTCAAATAAAGTTGGGAGGCTTAGGCACTCTTGTATCAACACACTTTAAAGAAGGTGAAGGTAGTTTGTCTCCTGGTGGTAATATGAGGATCAAGTTGACACTTATAATCAAAATTAAGCATGTATATATGGGTAAAAGTCATCCAAGAAAGATACAAGTATCATCAAATGTACAAGGCCATTAAATATGAAAAAGCTACGATGTGCTACTTGTACAATAATTTTAAAGACCTAAGAGACATTTAGTAGGAAATATTAATAAATTTCTCAAGGGAAGGGAACTTAAGTATCGAATTGTTATGTCAAGAGCACTACCAATGAAATTATAACCTAAAATTAAAAAAGTATTCTAGACACTTCATTATCATATAGATCAATAGTATCAAGCAAATAGAAGAAGTTATAACCAATCTCAATAAAAACCTTTCTAGAAACCATTTTGCAGGTTTCGTTTAGAAACGTTTCAATATTTTTCATGGGGTTCGCTTAGAAATCCATAAAATAATTTACATAAAATAATTTATTATTAATTATAAAGAGATTTCTCAGGTTTTTGAACTCTCTCTCTCTCTCTCTCTCTCTCTCTCTTTCTCTCATGCACGCATGCATGCCATGCACACACACACACATCGCCAAGTGGACACAAAAAAATACATAGAGACACATTGTACACACAAACATGTAATTATATACTCTCTCTCTCTCTCTCTCTCTCTCTCTCTCTCTCTCTCTCTCTCTCTCTCTCTCTCTCACACACACACACACACACACATACACACATGCACGCACGTATGCACATTCTCTACAGACTACAGTGCACACACACAGACTGCATAGTTTAAGATTTTTGTTTTGTTTTGAGAGCTGGCTTTGCTGTATTGGGCTTACACCACCCACCAGACATCTCATGGAGAACTCTTCCCCCCCACCTTATTTATTTGGTGCCACCTCAAGTGTGGACCCTCTGTCAATCAATACACCTTAGAGAACGAAGAAGATACCAGGGCCCTGACACACACACACACACACCTACACATAAACTAAAGTGCATATTGTGCACATGCGCACGTGTGCACACACACACACAAAACAAACAAGCCCAAGACACATACACATACCTAAAATACACATACACATACAAGAAACAAAAAACTAGTCCCTCCCTAAAAGAATGCAAACCAAACTTTAAAAATTTTGCAAAAAGAGCAAAAAATATACACACATGCACGCATGCTTGCATGGCATTTTGTTCAAAAGTGCCACATTTCACACATTTTGTAGAAACATTTCAACTAGATTGTGCTTAGTAATTGAAAGGTAATGTGTTGTTGTCGTCGGAGTTTTCCACTCGATCATAATAAATTGCCTAATGCGGGCCTATGCCTAAGTAAGTAGTGATCATTGTTGGAAAGAAGTGAAGGATGAAGGAAAATATTTCAAGAATGAACAAAACACAAAGTTTAACTTAATATTGAAGGCCCTTTGATAGGCATGTAGCTTATAAGGAAACCATAATGTGATTGTGTCCTTCACGAGGGCTTTGTAACTATATGAAACATATAGTATGTTCCTAATGGTCATTTTCATTACGCATGTCTAGTGAGCATTTTGTTGAAAGGATTTGATATGATTATTTGTCTTGGGACGTATTTTCTATTAATAATCTACTAATAATGTTCTCATAAATTTATAGATATGTTGTAATTGTCATATTTTCATTCAAGCCACATTTGCAATACCCAAAGATTGCAAGGTTGGATTTGTAATGACTTCTAACAAAGTTGTGTATTCACATGGTGCAATACATATGGATGCTCATGAAGCATGAGTGTTCAACTCCAGCATTTTGAGATCTAGCCTTCACAAGACTGGGAAATTGGGTCTAACTTGCTTCATTCCACGATGGGTGATTGAATTTTAAGTTTATCTAAAGTGTTTAGAAAATGCAAGGCAAATGTCAACCATAGAACCCTCAAGGTTATTCCTATGGCTACTTTCAACTAGAATCTTTTGTTAATTATAGCCTTTAGGGTATAGTAGGTGATTCCTATGCTACCCAACACTTCAAAGAAAGTTTGAAATATTAGGAACTCTTTTATTTACACAATTAGATCAAGTTAAGAATTATAATAAAAGTGACCTCCTCGAGATCATATGGGCTGTAATATGAGTCCAATGGATTAAAATAAAGAGAAGAACAATCTCATTTTATTCTAGAATTGAGGGTAAGAGAAAGCCAACTCACATCAAGAAAAACTAAATGGTTGTAAGCTCTACAAAGAATGTCGTTATGATCGATAGGTTAGCTAGAAATGCGTAGAAGACAAATTCTAGACACATTTGTCAATAGTAGTTCAAAGTAAGCCCTTCATGTCCTTTAATTGACTTAAAACAATGAACTAGGTAAATTCCAAGCCTAGTTAAAAGGGACAATGTTAGTAATGTTTGATTCAAAAACCAAGGACATAAACATTAAACAAGTGAAGAAAAGAAACCAGATTTTAAGTATACAATAATATGAACAAAATCGAGTTCTCTCAGGAAATAAATGAGAATAGATACACCACGACTTTGAGACTCATATATTCCATTGAAGAAACTAAGGACTACATCTCGGATAACTAAGGACTCCAACAACGAGCGATCGGGGGGATGCAAAAATCCTCAAGGGATAGAAGATAAAAGGTGTTGCCAGGAGCATCCATCATGGACCGAGCATCTCACTAGATGAGAATCGAAGAGCCTGATCCATGAAGTAAGTCATTATTGAGAGTGGAATCCATGACACCCATGAATACTAGCCATGCACTTCATGCCGATGCCACATGGCAGCTATCACTTGCACTACATGTAGCTGCCACATGGCAGCTACCAACCTCCCTCAAACCTAACCTAGACATAAGCTATATAACCATTCGAAGTTTGTTTCCAATAGCCCCCTCAAACTGAATTTTGTTTCCAATAGCCCCCTCAAACTGAGAGTGGGTGAAATTTAAGAGTACCTATATATTTTCAATAGACTCACAAGGTCTAAACAAAGGCCTTGCATACAAGTTGACAACCCACTTTGAACACTCATACCAAATATACTCACAACTCCAAGTGAGTGCTTTCAAAGACATGCTCTTCTTAAGAAATCACAGTAGACTCTACCAAAACAAACAATAAATGTGTGACACGATTTAAGGATGACAATTGAAATGGCCTCAACCCTATGGGATATTTTCGAAACTATAACGATTTATTCTGATTATTTGAGACACAAACCTAGAAGGCATATTCGTCATACTCAGTGTCTTCGACCTCAGACGATCCCACGAAATGATTTGCTACTGTATGCATTGCTCTTAAGTGTTTCCAACCTCCTTGTTTTGCTTCTTCGTATCTTCTTTTTTATGATAGCAACACTCCTCATGGTGACCCACTTACCACAATAGCTGCGCTTCGGTAGTGGTTCTAGTGGTGACCTTCGATTCTCAAAACATAGGCATGGTCCATATTAGTAAATCCATTGCCTATATTCTACCGATATTCATCATCCAATAGTGTAGCAATCAACTCGGCCAGGGAGATTTCGCTATTCACACGTACAATCTTCTCAATATCATCGAAAGCTAGAGTCAGGCTGGTCAATAGTACTACTTTTGTGTCTTCATCCTCCACACGAACTCTTAGACCAGCAAGTTGGCAAATAATTGCTCGCATCTGGTTCAGAGGTTCTCCCAAGGTTTCTTCCTCATAATTCACAGGCTATAGAACTCTTGTTTTAATAGCACCTTTGAATTTTTCAGTCTTTAATTAGAGAGAGTCTCTATGACCAGCCAATTCTCACATGCAGACACAGAAAGGTCGAGATGATGATTATACCTCCTGCCTAGGGCATGACCTAGAATACCGATAGTGCGTTCATTTCTTGTCTCCCACTGATGGACCTGCTCAAGAGTTTCTTGAGCTACCTTCCCTGAGGCTTCTTCTTGGTTCCAGTGACCACAAGCCACAAGCCTTTCTCCAGCAAGTAGAGCTGCATTCCAAACTGCCATGCATGAAAATTTGACCCGTTGAACGTCACTAGCTTCATTATCTTAGTTTTTGACTTCATCTCCATACTGGCTATGATACCAACTGAAGAGATTTGAAGTATACAATGATATGAACAAAGTTGAATTCATTCAAGAAAGAAATGAGAATATATATACCACAACTTTTAGACTGATATATTCCACTGAAGAAACCAAAGACTAGATCTCGGATAATCATCACTAAGGACTCACAACAACGAGCCATAGGAGGGATATAGAAATCCTTGAGAGATAGCAGATGAAAGGTGTCACCAAGATCATCCATCATGGATCGAGCATCTTGGGAGACAGCTTGATCCATGAAGTAAGGCATTATTGTGAGTGGAATCCATGACACCCATGAATACCTAGCCACGCACTACATGCAATTGCCACATGGTAGTAGTTCTACCATTCCCCCTCAAACCTAACCTAGATATAAGCTATCTAACCCATTCGAAGTTTGTTTCCAACAAGTTGAAGGGGGAGCTATATTGAATAATGACTTTATTGCAACCTTAGACCAAAGGCTCCTTTAAGTTAAATTTATAACAACTGCCATGCATGGTGGAACTATGATTCAAAGGATATTCTTCTTGCCATAGACTTTACAAGAATACCTATAAATGCAAAACAAGGCAGCCAGTTGTTGCTATGATACAATCCTTATTAAGACTACAAATGTACATTAGTAAGCCTTTAAATATATGTGGTTTATTAAGTGGACACAATAACTCTATGTCCACACCTACACTAATATGGCAACCTTGAAAAATCCCACATCATCTAACACAAACATGCTTGTAGTTCCCAAAGTCATTTTCAATAAACTATTAAGATAGCCAACAAAATATGACCTCTAGGGTAGTGATTGTGTGCATTTGGTAAGAGGCACTGGAAATAGCCACCAACAATAAATGACCACATGCCCTCGCTCTCCTTTAATAAGCTAAGCACCTTCCCTGATCAATAGACTTCTTCAATGCTACATACATGGCTTGTCCTATGTGAAATTTTGAGAACAATAAATTGTCTCATTGTGGTAATAGTTATATGTGTTGATTCCATTGATCATATGTATTCTTTAACAACTATTTCTCAATAGTTTATAAATATACTATAACTAGAAACCAAACCTTTCAAGTGGGTGTAATCCCAAAAACGAATCAATCTTAGTTTGACTTAGCCTAGAGTAAGCTCTTCTTGGTCTTTGTTTGCTAGCATAATGACCAATCAGGCCTATCTTATTTAAAGTAATGACAATAAGAGATACTTTCATGCGTTCTTATCAAGTATTCTCTCTATATTAATGGGTAGATGTAAGATATATGCCAATTATGAGCTTCAATCATAGTCACAAAGGCATGTTTTAGAGTTCAACGTTTCATAAAGGGTTCGTCCACTAAAGGAATGAAACATGCCATGAATGTTAAACTAATATTTTTAATATAACATATATGCATGTATGAATATTTATATATACATTGTATGTCACCAAAACATCTTATGCAAGTGTTTTGCAAAACATGTCTCAAGAGTTTTAAAATTGTTGAAAACATAAAACATGAAACAATACCTTGGGTAACAAAAGGGAATGCTAGGGCTTCAATGACGGGGATTTGTGCAATTACATGTGGAATTGTTTAATTTTCGAGTATTAAAAAATTGTAGTGGTAAGAATAAAAAAAGATGGATTCATGTGTTAGCCAAGCTTTCCAAGGTGTATATTCCAATAGTCTATGTACATGTCTAATCATGGGTCTAATCAAGAGGTAAGAACCAAGAGAAAATAAGCACACTTGGAGCTTTAGAATTTTGGAAACCATAGCATTCATTAGGCATCTAGCATGGTAAAATCAACCATTTTTCTGTGACTTACATATCTTCATTAATCCATTAACATGACCAAACTCATTCTCTAAATAGAAAATAAAGAGTTTCATCCCCATTACAATCATGCACAAGGTTAAAATTCTGTACTATATAATAGGGGCTAGTTGCTTATGATATCCCCATCAACGAGTCAACGATAGTATAAACATAAGCTCTCACCCATATATAGACACATCCACATACATCATTTATTTTAAATATCCACGTACATTTGATCATTCATTTATGCAAAGGTCTTCATTCTAAGTTTTGTTAGTATTCTAGAGGTAAAAAGGCGTGCACTAAAAGAAGAAGGCTAATAAAAGTTTAGTCCACATTCTCTTCATCCGAGCTATTTTTTCTTGTGAAGCTAATATTTCTCTCTCTTGAATGAGTGGTTCTAAGTACAAAACTTCGAAAATATAATTGATAAGGCGATAGATTACTGCTAGTTACCTATAAAACTATGGTGCTAGCACAAGGACAATCATTTAAAAAAACTATTCGTTACCAATAACTTCTTGCTATATATCATGCATTGGAAGAAAAAAGCATACTTGTATAATTTGACGCATATCACTACTCTTTGTATAAACATTCAAAATCTCCTCATTTCTTGCTCATTTCAGAGTCGATATAGTAGGCTTGATGTAGTGATCAACCGTAGTGTGTTTTATTCTAGCGAGAAAAAGTAAACTTGTTACCAACTAGATAAATAATGCTTTTGGTTTTTATCATGCTGTGTACGTAGTATATGTCATGGTTTTGGTTCGTACAAATTCAAACTAGAATGCTTCTCATATTTACAAACCATGATTGCCTTGCATGTATAACCTGAGCATTTCCCATCCAAGTTTGGTGATGGCAATGCTGCTTTACACGAGTTGCAGATACTCTATCCGCAGAATCAAAACAAAAAGCTGCTCCGACTGAGCGAAAAGAAGGAAAGGCGGAGGGGGGAATGAGAGAAGGTTCTGCAGAATTTAGACTGCTGCCCAAAACAAAGCAGGCAGGGGTGGATAGCAACGTGGGCTACCTTGCGGTTGCGGATTTTTGAGGCACGACAGAAGAAGGGCTGTAAATCGCACAAACGGGAATAATTAAATTGCTAAGCATAATACTTATCGCAAGCACAAATGGGAACAATTAAATTATTAAGCTTAATACTTATCGATCATTCGAATGATACCAATTCTTGAGGCCTTCAAAGTGAATTATAATGGAGAAGGTTCATTTCACATATATTCACTAAAGCCCTTATCGCATGGTGGGGAAAAAGATTTGAGTGCGAAAAGTCAATTCCCCATGATGCATATCATATTGTTTGGTGGAAATGTGGAATAGATGTCATTTTTAACCTTTAACAGCTTCACTCATTCCCTTTTCCCACAAATCCCCTCAGCTCAAGAGCTCCAAGTTTTTGTGGGCAAAAAATGGGGAAAAAAGGTCGAGGACAACATGCCACCTTGGCATTAAAGTTCCCATTTCCCACAAAATTCCCAAATGCTCATGAATGGTTCGTTTGATACCTCCACAAATTGATGAGTAATTAAAAAAGCCTTTTTTTTTTTAAAGGACAACAAGCCAGCTTTAGTTATTATGGTGGGGCATGGTGGGGGTATGGAGGGGGGGGGGCTCAGGGGGGAGTATTAGAAAAGACCCTAGTAACTCAAAAACAGGGGAGGAGGGGCGGGGGGAAGTATTAGAAAAGAACCTAGTAACAACACAAAAACAGAAACTTAAATCTAGATATTGTAAAAAATATCAAATGTATTCCTACTTGTAAGAGAAGATTTACAACCCCAGTACACTTTCTCTTTAAAAAATATTACATTGTTTTGAATGAAAGAGACAAATACTAACATTATTTAAATCTATATGCTTCAAGCACTCCCAGTAATATCTCTTGTCACTTTCACTAGGATAGACTATGGCTTCTCTCTTTTCCCCCCATCCCACTTTTTTCAAATGACATAAATCTACTAAAATTGGCTTCTCCCTTCCTTTTCTTAAGTAATTTAACTTTCACTAGAATAGGCTATGGCTTGTTTGGGTAACTATTACTTCAATTTTCTTAGGTACTAAAGAGTAAAATTTTTGTGAGAGAGAGAGAGATGTATGCATGCTTTATACATGTATATACATGGGCTTGTGTGGATGCATATGTTTGCATGTGTGTCGTGGGCATGTACACATTTGTTTTTGACCCATTTTTTATGAGTAGTTTATAGCTCCTAGCTATGCACGTAGTATTAAAAGAATTGTTTTTTTCATGTTGCAAAAGGGTGAGGTCAATAACATGAAGAATTCAGTTCACAAGCTAGCAGTAAGACAAAGGTACACCTCCAAACTTTTGTAGGTCTAAGAAAAAGTTTGGATTGTATTCTTGGAGTAATGCATTAGGATAAATATTTAATACTCAAAGAGTGAGCATATATTGCATTACAAGCTTAAAGTATTAAGATTTATTCTTGCATTCTTAATTCTCATGTGTAAATTGCTTTTTATTTAAAGTTTTCTAAAAGACATTTGATGCTTAACAAGTCATTTTGTAGGCATCTTTGTGGTGAGGATCTTGATGGCCTACTGTTGCATGAGCTAGTGACTTTAGAAGAAGAAATTCAAGCGAGCTTGACCAACACAAGGAAAAATCTTGTAAGCTTCATATTCAGTTGTGTATTTGTCATAAAAAGTACTTATTGTGTTAGGGCCTTAGTTGTTAGTTGATGCAATGATGAAATAAACATTGTGTACTAAAAAATGACATGCATTGATTCTTACTTTTCTAACTAAAAAGTATTTCAATTGAGGGGATCGTTATGTTGGCGGTTGCATAGCATGGACGGATAGCTCAACAACTTGGTTCTCTAAATGATAAGGTATTCTCTTTACACACAGTCAGTAGAACCTTTTGCATATAGTACATTGAAGTCTCAAGCTAATTACTGTTTAAATTTTTAATGGCTTTTGAAATAATGCATAAAGATTACATGCATACCCATACTAAATGTATGAAGATTAGTTTCTCACCTACTATATGCTACCTTTAGGAAACTACTAACAATATTTCATTTCGGAAAAGGAAAGATTTAAACACTCGTCTTCACATGTACATGTAGTTTGAATGAAGAGTATGTGGATTGTTTTTATTATTTATATTCTTAGGTACTCATCATGTTCACTTTTATACTTTTGGAATTTTAGCATAAATTGAATAATAGACTTCTATAACGTGTTGATGAGTCTAGTGTGTGAGTTTGTTGATAAAGACCATTTTAGAGCAAATGTTGATAAAATGATTTGCACCCCAACTAATGGCATTGGTGGGGATGTCAAAACCAATATTCCTTGCTATGAATGATGGAATTAATTGGTTTGAACCTATTATGAGGGATACATTGGAATTCTATTTTATGTAAGTATAAATAGAGATTCATCTAGATTTTACTTATATGAAAAATTTCTAAGGCTACATAGCACATCCAAAGTTTAGTTAGTTTTGATAATGAAGGATTTGTAAGGGAAAATCTTGGGATTTTTCGTAAATGCCTATTATTAGAAACTTCAACTCCTATGTATCTAATTGTCAATACTTAATCTTGTATGTTTTGTAGCTACTCCTAACTTGTACTTTTTTTTGTAAATGTGTATTTAAGAAACTTCCACTCCTATGTTTCCAATTGTTGTGAATAATGTTGTATATTATGTAGCTACTATTAAATTACTCACATAGAAGATATAAGTTGGAATAATCTATTTGATGCATCTAAAATAAAAAAGAATGACTTCATTTAAGTATTATCATGTGTGTGTTGTTTAGGTTGAACAACTACAATGGGCATCAATGGAAAACTCAGTCCTCTCCGAAGTAATCACGGATTGCCAGAGCCAACTAAAAAAGTACTCCTTGAAACTATTGTGTGGCGAAAAAGTGCAAGAAAGTGATTTATGTGCAAATTAAGCACCTTGTATTTCTTATGATAAATTTTCAATTAGTCCAATAATGCATGATCTTTGCACGTCCAGTAAATTTAAAAATGAATGAAGTGTTATTGCTCCAAACGTTCTACACTTGTTTTGCTGTTAAAATCTACTTCATACCTTTTATTTTCATAGATTTCATATTTTTTGGTTTTTAGTCTTGATTTTATGCCTTCTAATCTTGATGTATGATTAAATGTACAAGGCAAGCTCATGTGAGGAAGATAGTCATCACATGATATAGCGATCTATCATGCTTCAAGACTTAAATGAGTCGCCTTGTGAATCCTTAGTTTGATTTGAAGCAATGTCTAACTATATGTAGGAAGTATATGCATATGTGTCTATTAGAGATAGGTTGGCTAGATTGTTTACTTATATAATTAACTACATCGTGACCACCATGTATTGCATTTTATCAAAGATGTAATGTATCATTCCATGTATATACAATCATCTATAAAGATGTATCATGGAGCTAGAATTTTCCTCTATAGTTGAAATTTTTCTTATTCTATGTTCTTTGTTATCTACAGACATGTATTTGAATACGCTTTATAGTGGATTCGTTTTATTAACTTCTAGAATGCATTACAATTCATGAGTATCTAAAAGACATAAATACAGCTTTCATGGCAACAATATAGACTCACTCTCTTGATATGATTTAAAATGAGCTTGAGCTTTCATAGCTTCATAAATTTATTTATGTAATATGACTACAAATTGATCTTATAAGTTGGAGTATTTTCCACGTGTCATTTGAATTAATGATAATCTACACATGTTTTCTTAGTTGACTATGAACATACTTATATTGGGAAGTGAGTATTGTCTCTAATGTTCTGGAGTAATTTATAATGGATTATTCTAGGAATCTAGCTAACTTTGATGCAAAATAGTACAAATTAAGTCGATGACCCTTGGCATAGTGTAATTGTGTTAAAGTAAGATCATAGGTTATTACTTTTCAAAAACTTAGAAGTAAGCACAAGATTGTGTTGAGAAAAGATAGCCCCAATCCAAAAGAAAATATTATCATATTAATGTAAGTTTTGTATTAACATCAGTTTTGGTGGGGAGAGGGGCTCTACTAAGTTGAGACATGGGTATGATATTTTGGCATGAACTAGTGGGATAGGTGGAGTGCTCTCTCTCTCTTTCTCTCTCTCTCTCTCTCTCTCTCTCTCTCTCTCTCTCTCTCTCTCACACACACACACACACACACACACACACACACACATCTTCAAATATCTTGGACTTGGGGGAAGGGACCAGGAGATCCCCATCAAGATCCAGCTCTATTGCAACCACTTCTTGAGAGTATCGGAGGAGGGATTCATCATCAAACCCCAGTATCTCGAGGACAAAGAAGTTTCACATGCACTGAGAATTGCCATTGGACAGATGCAGGTTTCGTCTCATCAATTGAAGATTGATGGGGAGAGTTGCAAGTATACACAGAGAGTAGCAGAGTTGTATGTTATGCACATTGGGGTGTCTCTCCATCCTATTATGAGACCAGGAATGCTAACACTATCTCCACTTGGAGGGGAGCTACTCTCACGACTGATCAGGTTTGCATTGGTGGGCTCTATTTGATGGAGATGCACTGATACAGGGAGACACTACTGTGATGGATTAGAGAGTAGCAAGAGGAACCAAGCCGCAAGAGACAGAGACTGAATGATCATAGTGACGCATCACAAACTTCCATGCATTTGAGTCACAACAGAGTAGAGAAGGGGAGCTAGTTGATATGAGAGTAGCTTGGGTCTGCAAAGGAGCTGACACAGTGCCATCAAGAGATAGGTGTAGAGACCACGTGTGAGTCGGAGAGTAGCAGGAGGAACTAAGCCACAAGAGACAGAGGCTAACCGAGGACAGCGAAGCGTCACAAACTTCTATGCATTTGAGTTGGCTCTAGAACACAATCGAGTAGAGAGAAGGAGCTAGCTAATACGAGAGCAACTTGGGTCGACAAAGAGAGCCGACACGGTGCCATCGAGAGATAGACATAGAGACCATGTGCGAGTCAAAGAGTGACCAGAGCACACTCTATTGAGGTTTGGCCAATCATAGCTTTCCTCAAGGGAGATCGATAGAGACAAGGGGTCACTCTAGGCATAGTTTAGCAGTTTCAGAGATCGAGTAGACCCTTGGGACGTCAACTCAATATGTAATATGTTACTACCCTCATCCAGAATCCAGCATATGGAGGGACAAGGTCCATATATAATATGCATGGATTTCCTTAAAAATTTTCAAATATGCAAGGGATATGAAAATTTCATGTTCCCCCTTCCACAAAATATAAGGTATATACTTTGAAAAATATGCAAGCTTTTTAGATTTGTACATATTTTTCATAATATGTGAGGCCCAAGGCGGGGGTCTTTTGGATGGGGGGGGGGAAAACAAAAAATACACTAAAATATGAAAACCCATATCCTTTTAAATTAATGTAACTTTTTCATATGTTACCCAAATTTCAAGGGTTAGAGACATATTTAAAGCTCATTTAATGTAGAACACAACCATGTTAATTGGAATACTTTCTACTCATGGAATATTATTAAATTCATCTAATACTCAAGATTTTGATAGGTTTTCTTACTAAAGGGAGTTGGCGCTCCAGGAGTAGACCGCGCTCCTTGCCACAACATGAGATAGCTCGATAGATGCAAATCCGAGATATCTTCACAGCTCACCGGAGAGCCACCACAGTGTTAGGCTTGGCTTTCTAGTCCAAGCTCTTAGTTTGCTTCAGTTTGTATTTGTTTCTTATTTTTCTTGAGCTCTTGAGCTCATTAGATCAATATAGATTAGAGCTCAATAAGAGACCTAGCGCACCCTTTGCTCCAGTCCATTGAGACATGTATGAGTTTTATTTTTGTGTACTTTGTCCCATAGGCCTGCTAGGCCTCCCATGGATGTTAATACATCTGTGTGTGTGTGTGTGTGTGTGTGTGTGTCTCCCCCTCCCTCTCTCTCTCTCTCAGAGGATACATAGGAAGGATTAGGGCATATAGCTAGACTCTACTTAGAGCATGATCATGAAGTTTTTCTAGCTAGATCATATGGACCAATAGATCACTCATTGTCAGCAAGGCTGAGATCCAAAGCTAGTGACCCCACAAACTCAAGTGCAAGTTGATGCATAGATCATGCTTTGAGATCTCATCTCCATCTTCACTATTTCAGGGACATGATTGACGAGGGTTACAATGGCCTTTGTTAAATGTAGAGCCACCACTAGGAGAGCACGGTGGGTCAGGCACATGGACCGTTGTTAGTGCTTTAAGCTTCATGCCATTGCTACCTCATTCATCGTCGAGCTCCATAGGCCTAGATTTCTCTCATATATTAGATCTCATATAATATGATTATGTTGTATTTAGTGTGGTTGATGATGCCTAATTAGAGGCTCCGTCTTTTCAGCTCATTTTATCGGGCTTCTTTCAATCTCATAGATCCTTTGGTCTTTCAAAGACTTAAAATAAACTCTCTCTCTCTCTCTCTCTCTCTCTCTCTCTCTCTCTCTCTCTCATATGATGAGTTGTTTTAATTTAATGCAAAATATTCCAAATCAAGATCATAATAATAGGAGAGGTCATTGTATGGATGTCGAAGTAAGAACACAGCTTTACTACTTACCTAAAGCTCAAAAGTATACAAAGGCTATGCTTAAAAAATATGTGTCCAAATCCAATTAGTGTCTCTAGTAATGACAATCAAGCTAAGTTGAACAGTTGATATTTAGAATGGCGTAGGGCACATGGAGTGTTGTCACCCTCCCCCCCCCCCAACACACATGCATACATGCTTACTCCCATTATGCTTATGCATGGGTCACCCTTTCTCTTCCTTCCTCTTCTTCGTTGATCTTGTTGCTAATGCACCCCTTCTTTTTCTTATCCCCATCCTCTATGTGTGTGTGTGTGCACGCGCATGCGTGTGCGCAATGCCCCCACATTTGATGTGCATACACATCAATGCCCGTTTCTCCCTCCCTCTTGCTACTCATCTCTATTCTATGGTTTTGGTCCCTCCCACCTATGTTAGTAATCCTTCTTGCCCCCCCATCGATCCTTCCTCGGTGGTGCTTGCACGCACATGTGCGTGCATGCACACACACATGCACATGCACATGCACACGCACACACATACACACATAGAGGCACACGCATACATGCACACACCCCCCCACACACACACACACAGATGTATTAACATTTTTAGGAGGCCTCACGAACCTATGAGACAAAGTACAATGTCAAAGTGACACATGCTCATACAAGCCACTATGGGTTGAGGAAAAGGGCTCACTAAGACCCTTCACTGAGTACTATACTAAAGTAAGCTTAGAAGTACAAACACAAACTCAAAGTCCAAAAACTAGGGACTAATAACTAGACTCAATCTAAAAATTGGAGTCAGAAGAGATAGCTAGGTGTCATAGAGGCTTTCTTGTGAGCTGCAAAGATATCTCGTATCTATGTGGGATAGGTCATCTCATACTATGGTGGGGGACGTGGTCTCCATGATCTCAGTATCCAGTGGACCATATTGATAGTGACACCTCTAGTCGGATGGTCTCCATCGACTAAAGCTATGATAGGTTGGACCTTCATCGTGCATGCTCTAGACCACTGCATCGTGCATGGCTCTTGTGTCTCTAGCTACATCCCTCCTCCTCATCATCTCATCCCACTAATCTATACTACCCTCATGTCATCGATATCCCCTCCTCTACACATGTAGTGGAGTGAATAGAATGCACATGTTGGGCTGGGGAGGAGAGGACATATCGTGTGGTGTCTGAGCCGAGATGTGATAGAGGAATGTCACATAGGTGTGCCACACCTTAGATCTGTGATGGGTAGAGGTGGCTTCCCCTCAGATAAGAGTCCCCATGCAAAGGTGGGGTCAACTCCATGAAAATATTGGCTCACCTCATCCATCCTATGTGAGGAATGTCCACCTCCTATGCATCATCAAATATCGTGAAACTCGTTGTGCCTCAGATCTCGTTAGGTATCCTTCCGTATGAGGTAAGATCTTAGCTCCGGGCACTCATCATCAAACCACTAGTTCTCTGGCATTTTCCCAACTGAGGGGCGAACTATAGATTTGGTTGTAGGGAATGATCTAGCAACAGCATCATGGATCACTCATACTAGTGTGTTTGAGGCAAGAGTGATGTTGACATCATCTTATAAGGGAGTCACTAGCCTGCGGGATAGGTGGCTCATGTAGACTGCATCAAGGGCATGATCAAAATGTACCAAGACTTGGGTAGGGGTAGGTGGATCACCTACTATGTCTGGCAAAGATAGTCAAGGTACTAAATGATAGGCATGAGTGGTTGGCACTAAGAGGGGGGGAGAAGAGACAATGAAGACCTGTACTCAAATCACAAAAGTCGGGGAGCCCATCAAGTAGTCTATGGTGCTACTGCCTGCTCCATGTGGGGAACATGTAAGCCCTCTAGACAATGCCATTACTGAAGACCATTGTATGATCAAGTCATGTATTGCTCCCATCTACAGTAAATGTCTCCCATACCCTATCACATGTGGTGCATCCTTTGAGTGTCTCTCTATCCAGACCTCCACTCCATCTACCTTTGGCATTGGAAGGGTTCTGAGTCAAAATCAAGTAGCTCCATCTATCCATTCCCCATGCATGCGTTGAAGTCACCAAGGAGGAGTACCTCTCCCTATCTGGAAAAATCCACAATGTCCTCATAGATCATCTCATATGGGGAATGACCCTTTGTGATGACCTCATGCGCATAGGATGATGTATCTGGACCAAAATAGCACATTTCAATAAAGGCAGGTTGTGTGTCAGGTGGCTAGAATCGTACCCACCTATGCCGTCCATGATCCTCCTTTTGCATCATAGAGATAAGTGGCCTTAGGTGTGATCTAAACAAGACTAATACCACTCCAAAACCTTGTATCCCACTATCCCTCCTCATCTCCTATTTGAAGGTTAACTCCCAGGTATATCCTGTGACTGTACGTAGTCCTCTTTCAGGACTCTCGTGTGTCTCAATGTAGAATATCATCTCTCTATTGGTGTAAGTCTTTGAGAGGCCCCTTGGGTATGATCGTAGGGTGCCATTACAATTTCATACCACTATTTTCAATACATGTTGTCCCCTCACGCCATGGCCTAGGTGCCGTCAGTGCTGTCCCCACCTGTTTCTACTCCTTTTTCTTTCTTTCTCTAATTATGACATTTCCATCTTCACAGACATGCCGCTTTCCTTCTTCTTTGGCTGCCATGACACGTATCATACTTTTCAATGTGGCTCTCATACTTTCAATTCTCTTGCTACTGCAAGAGTGTAAGATCATCATCCCGGTATGTTTTGATACCTTTCAACATGGCTCTCATGCTCATGAAAGTGGATCTATTTTTGGAAGTCTTGAACTTAATTATGAGCGGCCTTGTGGCTGCGTCATCCATTCCCACTCACCATGTAGCCTCAAAGGTGAGGTTGATCCCCATCTTCATCACGAGTGCCTTTGCATAGGCCATGAGGTATCACACATTGCTAGGCCCCTTACCAACACATTTAGGGCTTTGTTGCCTCGTCTTTTCTCCTCCTCTAATGCGTAAAAAATGAATCCCTTCTTTGAGGTTGATGCACTTTTCTTTCTTTCTTTCTTTTAATGCACTTTCTCAACTTCCTCTTTCCATTCTTAGAATTTCTTTTCCCTCTGTTATTTGATGCGTGAATTCTGCATGTTTTCCCCGCATATTAGATTGAATAGTAGCCATCTCCTTTTTGAAAGTTTCATTTGCTAACTTGAGCTCTTTGTTTTGTTTCTATTCCTCTTGTTCCTTGAGGGATTTGACATGCTCTTTGATATAATGCAACTCTTCATTTAAAGGTGGCTAGAATTCACCTTCTTCCCACCATGTGCATGCCTTCAATGCTTCATTCCCTGCTTTGAGGATGGCAACTTGTCCTTCTAAATCCTTGATGAGTGAGGCATGGTAGCTAGCTTTTTCTTCAATTATTCAATCCATATCTTCTTGCATTTGCTTTAATTGAGCTTTCCATTTTGTTTGCATCTCCTATTTCCACTTGTTCAAGTCCCTCTACATATGTTCCTTAACTTGTGTATAAAATCTTGAGCATCTCCCTTGTTTCTCCCAATCCTTTTCTACAGTGACTCAATTTCAGTGTCCTACATTTTGATAATGTCCTTAGTTGCAAATATACAAGCTTTGGCATTTGCATAATCAACTTTCTGTATGTTTGCCCCAATGACACTACATTTTTGTTGTTTCTCCCCTCATGTTTTTTTGTCTAGTAAGTTATCATCTTCAAACTTCGAATCCAAGATTGTTAGTGTTGTGAGTGAGAGAACTTTGCTGAATCTGAATGCATTGTACTTACACCTTTGACAGGTACAAGAATGCATGTTCTAAGGCCGACTATCCACTCTGGAAGTTCAAGATGAAGACCATCCTAAGCGCATTATAAGCTTTGGGACACTACTACTAGGGTGGACGTGAGGCCGGTTGTGAGACCGGATCCAGCCAATGCAGGACAATAGATAGACCAAGTCATTATTAAAGATTTGACCTTCTAATGTGACATTCTCTGCTTCTATTTCCAAATCCCAATCAACATGTCACCACAGCAGAGGAGGCATGGACGGTCTTGAAAAATGAGTACGAGACCATGAATCAGACGCGGATTCAGAATCTGGAGACTCAACTCACAAACGAGAAATTGTTTGAGTCTGAAGCGGCAGAGAAGTTCATCACCAGGGTGAAGAATTTGCGCGATCAGATGACCGCGATCGGCATCACCATCACCAGTGAGAATCTAGCACGAAGATGTATACAGATTCTCCCACCAAAGTACGATGATCTTGTTACGGCGCTGAATACGTAGAATAGAAATCCGCCCCTCAACTTTAAGGATTTTAGCACAATGCTTCTGGAAGAGGAGATGCGTCAAAAGACGAGGACTGGAGAAGATTCGGCTTTCTACACTAGATCAAAGAAAGGTAAGGGTAAGGACTCTGGTAACCCATCTTCTTCTTATGATAAAAAGAGAAAGAAGAAGATCAAGTGCTTCTATTGCAACAAGGTAGGGCACAAGCAGAATGAGTGCCGAAAGAAGATTGCAGATGAGAAGAACGGAGTAAAGAAAGAGTCCAGCAACAGCGTGTAGGCAGTACCAGTAGAGCTATTCGTCACAATTAAGGAGATTTGCATGGAGGCAGTTCATGTACCTTCAGATGAACCTTGGATCATTGACAGTGGTGCATCGCGCCACATGACCAGTCGGAAGGATTGGTATACCTCTCTACAGCCGGTAGGGAATGACATCCTGGTAGCAGTCGGCAATGATGCAAAATGTCCAGCAAAAGGAAAAGGTACGATTGCTCTCAAGTCAGATGGAGTTGTAAAATAGTTGTCCGATGTTCTTTATGTGCCAAATATCAAGAGGAACTTGTTGTCCATTTCCGCGATCATGGATCGGGACCTCAAAGTTCAATTCGATAAGAATGGTGCACAGATTCTGGATCTTCAAGGGAAGGTCATTGGTAAAGGTACACGGCGCAACAACATCTATGAACTCCTTGTTATGAAGGAGCATAGAGTCACAACCTTACAAGTCATGTGAATGAGATCAAAGTCACAAATAAATGCATACAAGGTATTTCAAACAAATGATGTGGACACAATGGAATCCATTATTTTCTTCCCAAACTTTCATCATTGAGAGCATCTACATGAGACCTAGAGCATATTTGAGTTTACAGGGCCATGATGCATTGAAAGAATTGTTACAAACCATCCTATGAATTTTTCTTCAAGTAGTTTATTTATTGTATGCATAACCAGACCTTTGGGAGGAGACAGAAATGTATCTTGGAGTGAGGAGGTCCAAATAGGAGAGATGAAAACCTAGAGTGGCAATATAGAGGGCTTAGATAGGAGTTTTGTTAGCAACAAATGATCCTAGTGATAGCAGAAGTGAGAGAGGGAGAGAGAGAGAGGAGTGCACATGATATAGCTACATGTACACTAAGTTATATTGAATGTAACATGAAGATATATGTGTGAACCCCTTAGGGTTAGGGTTAGGGTTGCCCCTAATTCCCTAGAGGTATGGTGCTATTTACACCATCCTCAACACCCCCTCTTAAATTGCACTGGGTAAGTAGAAGGTGCATGTACAAGACCTTTTTATGTTTTGTTTGGTGCATATGATAGTATCAAAAACTGGAAAAGAAAACTGAAAGAAATTAGAGTAGTATGTGCATAATTGTAAGAGAAGGATGCAAGAAATTGGTTGCATATTTGTCTTGTAAAGTAGATCAAGCTCTAACTACGGACATCTATAAAATACTAAAGTAAGCATATGGAGAAATATAACCATTTGCTTAAGAGATTGGGGTGGATCGCTAAGGTTTAACAGTATGATGTTGATCAATTATGTGAATAGGCATGACTATATATTTGAGCCTACCAGTAGTTGAAAGAAATCCAAGTAAGTTTGCCATCTTAAAAGCTTTCAACACTCACATATACACAATCCACAAAAAAATACACCCAAAAAAAGTTAATTTATGTTGTTTAAAAAGACTCTCATGTGGCATTTCGGTCCTAAAATGCCACGTGGCAAGTTTTTTTCAGGCATAAAATTTGTTTCGACCATCAAAATGCCATAAGAGAGAGATAGACAGACAGACAGAAGGGGGGGGGGGGGGGAGGTAGGGGGGAGATCCATAAGGGAGATGTCATAAGAAAGAGAGAGAGAGAGAGAGTGGGGGGAGGTAGGGAGAGAGAGCATGTAGGAAGGAAGGTTGGAAAGAGTGTGAGAGAAAAGGAAGGAAAGAGGGAGGGGGCAAGAGGGAGGGAGAGAGAGAGAGAGAGAGAGAGAGAGAGAGAGAGAGAAGGGAAGAATGTTAGACTACCACTTGGGATCCCTAGAGATGCTGAGTGCCAAGGGTCCCAATCCCCATCTCCTAGCCATGTCAAGCCTCCTCTCCCCTCCAAAAGGTCCATGGTCACAATGTGCCAATATATCCAAGGCCACAAAGGGGGCATCAATGCTTATGGGATTAATTCCCACATATGCCATGTGTCTTGAAGCACGATGCCTGCCACAGTAAACCATGCTCTGCTAGCTCACAACCAAGGGGTGAAGGTCACCCCCTTATGTGGACAAACCCTGAGGTAAACACATCAGGCTAACCAAACCTGGTCATGACCCAACACAAGATCGCACCAATCAAGAAAGGCCAATCGTTGCCACTAGATGCCATAAGTAGTAGATCTACCAAAGACCATAGGAGCTAACACATGTTAGGGAGTCATCAAGAGCTTCCACCACTGTAAATTGAGTCGCACTTCAAATTCACCACACGAATCACAACAATTCACCACCAAAGAGCCCATGATTGCCATGTGTCATCCATACAGGAGCCGTGCCAAAATCCACCACAGTCCATAGTCTAATCAACTACTCTGATACCATGTTGGACTACCACCTGGAAACCCTAGAGACATCGAGTGCGGTGGGTCCAAATCCCCAGCCTCCTTTCCTCCCCAAAAGGTCTCGAGAGGGATAAGAGAGGAGGATCACAATGTGCCAAAATATACAAGGCCCCGAAGGGGACACAAATGCTTATAGGGATTAATTCCAAGATATGCCATGTGTCTGAAGTGTGACGCCCACCAATAAACCATGCTCCCCTAGCTCCAACCGAGGGGTGAAGGCTAGCACCACCAAGGGAAGGAGAGAGAGAGAGAGAGAGCATGGTAGGAAGAGAGAGAGTAAAATTGAGAGAGAGCATGGTAGGAAGGGAGACGTGGGGAGGGAAAGACAGAGGAGGAGGAAAAAAGGGCGGTGAGGGCATGTGCATACGTGCATGTGCACACACACACCCCTCTTTTCAATGCTCTTGCATCATTACCATACATGTGCTTAAACTTTATAGCATGAAATAGACCTTTGAGTGCCAAATCGGAAATCTAAGCAATTCAACAGAAAGATCTTGAAATTTGGGTAATCTTAATTTTTGAACCACCTCAATCAAAGTTATTCATCAAAAGTTATCACCCTTTGAAGTTTTGTCTTTGTCTATGTGAAAGGGCCCCCCCCCAAAATGCCATGTGGCCCTCCCCCCCGCCTTCACATATACATAGCCAAAACTTTAAAGGGTCATAAATTTTGATACATAATAAGATTGAGAGGAAAATTACTCAAGAATTCAAGCTCTTTTTGCTCATGTGCTCAGATTTGGGATTTGGCAAAAAAGTAAAGGTCTATTTCAAATTGTTGGCCACAAACATGACTCAAAAATCACACCAACTAGAGAGGGTCCCAGTCCCCTCCCTCCTAGCCACGCTACCTCTCTCACTCCCCAAAAAACCCAGTAGGATTGTGAGAGAGTCTCCACAGCTGCTTTTATATACCTTAAACATTGTCAGCACCCCATCCTTATGGGATTAGTATTTTCTTCATCCACGTGTTATACAAAGCCTACTTGAGGCATTATTCCTTCAAATAGATGCCTTATCTTATTAGCCATATATATATGTATATATATATATATATATATATATCCTTATGCCTTGTGAAGGGATTTGGACCACACAACCCACATTCCAACACCCCCCCATGGGTCAAACACCTGAAACAACACCCTAGCCTTGAAACATGGGATCTTGGGGCCACAAAATCGATTCCCACCAAGGTTAACCTATCATAGGGCTACAAGAGCTAACCAACAAATCTGGCCACTCTAGCCAACACACACAGACTACACAAGCCATCAATCCTAAGTCAACTGCCTTGAAAATCATATCAATTACTACCTAAACTGCCTTTCTACTATCAACAAAATTAGCTCACAATCTTGCTCTTATCCAAACACGTCTACTTGCAAACATACCCACTTTGTGTTTTTAAGAGTGATGGGTCTCCATCAAGATGAGCACATATTCATCCATGTTCATCAAAATGAGCACATGCTCATCCATCAGCTTGTGCTCTCAATGAAAGAGGTGGCTATGTCACTATCTTAAAAGCAGACTTACCCATGACTATGTGTGAATGATAATGCAAAATCACAATCTACTTCAAGGAGAGATTTTGAGATGTGAATGTGTGACTTATCTAGCAAGACTCCATAGTATAATATCTCAAAAAATTACAAGTTTTTTTAAATTTTCAATTTTTAGTGTATTCCATAGTCATTCATGTGTGGAGTTTGCTTTATTATAAGTTATCTCAAGTTTTAAATTCAAGTGAAAAAAGTTCTTTTTTAGTGGTTTATTTTGAGTGTATGGACAATATTCATGCCAATCCTTAAATGTGAAGGTGAGACTTAATATAATCATGTGTTTAGAATAGAGGGCAAAGAGATGGGCAGAGACTAAGAGAATACCATAGTGCAATAGCATTGATTAATGAAGACTAATAGTTTCTTTCTATAGAATGAGATGGAGAGAGAGAGAGAGAGAGAGAGAGAGAGAGAGAGAGATGCAATAAAATTGACAAGAAAAACTAATTATTTATTTCAATGGTAAGGGGGCAAATAGACAGACAAACAGAGAGAGAGATGGTGCAATAACAATGAAGCAATTATTGTGTTCATTACTAACAAAAGTCTCTCATCCATTACATTAACAAACTTGCAATGGCTAAGATCAAATGGGATGAGATGGAAAAATTATATGCTGATAAAGCAAAGAACTCAAATTTTGCTTTATAGACTGAGCTTCTTAGACTTGATTTTACTCAAGGTGATCTTGGCGTCTTTGTTTCTTGTGTCATGAATAGGCTTATGGCCCCAGTTGCCATCCTTCTTAATGCCAAGGTCAAATCATGCTCTAATTTGGTCTCAATCTTGAAAAATTACCTAATCCTACTCTTGATGGTGTTATCTCTTCTCTTTTTTATGAGGAGAGGCAGAGTAAGTCCACTGGAACATACACATTGGGAATTTCAACCCTTAATGAAACACTATATACTCAAACTACCTCCTTCAAATGTTCTTACTGAGCAATAAGGTCAACAAAAGAATAGGATGAAGAAAGAACAATGTTAACCCACGAATGAGCACAGAGAGAGCATGCATGTGTATTTGCGGATGGGAGGTAGGATGAGCTATTCAGGGATGATAATGCTCCATGTGCCCTACGCTATTGCAAGATTTTCCTATAGATACCCTTTCCTAGAAATGTTAGTATGAAAAAAAAAATTGATTAAGGCACAAACTTTTTAATCATGAATTTGCTGTTTACATATCAATTTTAGGTAACAAGAAAATGACCTCTCCTAGTATTAGTTAAGTGCCTAAAATAGTTCATATCATACAATATATATATATATATGTATGTATGTATGTATATATATGTATATATATATATGTATATTTATATATGTACATCTATGTATATATATATGTATATATATGTATATATGTATGTATATGTATATATATATGTATATATATATATATATATATATATATATATATATAGAGAGAGAGAGAGAGAGAGAGAGATGTATTTTTGTCTATGGGAGGATTTGGTGGCCTATGAGACAAGGACATTAGAGACTCTCGACTCTCATTCCTCTATCATCACAACTGCATGGCGCACTCAAGGGACAAACAATAGAGGAGATGGAATTTGGGAACCATGTGAGTTGGTAATATGAGCCCCGCATGTGCTTCGACCAAGTATTCTCAATACCTCTTTTAAACAAAAAACGAGCAGCTCATCCTTCTCCCGCGCTACCTTCTTGGATATTTACTTTGTAGACGAGATTTGGGGAAGGTGAGGGAAGAAAAGGAAATCTACATCTCACACTTGTAATTCACAGTATTCTGGGCACACGAAATTTGAGTGGAGAGCAAGCTTATTATGGGGGAGTTTTCTTTCTGTGTATACATATTACGAAAGAGTAGCTGCATCTATTTTGTGGCTTTCTATAGAGTAGCCAAAGTGCAATCACTTTATGCCAAACTGTAAGTATTTGTCTCACTATACATTCACAGAAGCCCATGAATTCATGAGTTGTTGCACTCAACAGTCGCTAGGTAATCCACAGATGCTCCACTGGTTCTACTGGCTTCACTAGCTTCACTAGTCCATGTTGCCCCTCACGAACCACTACGGGGGCCTACTGGTTCCGCCCACTAAGAGCTCAAGGCAAGATACATGCCCAAGGTTATCTGCAATATTTTAAAAAAGATTTATACTTGCAAACCTGATTGATATGAAATAGTTTGTAAGCCCATCTCTAGCACACTACATCTTTAGCTTTCTTGCCATTTAGCTTGCATTACATCTCTGTATATGGATGCTCCTTCTTGAAAGGTGACCAGTCTATGGAGTGATGAATAGTTTCTAGGTGGGGGATCCGGTTGCCTACATGCCCTACTTCAACAAATACTTTTATCTCCTTCCACTTGAGGTGCCTTCTATTTTGTGTGATTGTTTGTGGGTGTGGGTGTGGGTGTTTGTTGGTGTGTGATTGCTTGGTTGTTTTCATGTGAGGTGTCTTCGTTTGTATATTTGGGTGTGTGTGATGTCCAACAACATGAGTATTCGACTTTGGCTCTTGAGATGCAACTCTTAGACAAGCCGTGGCAATAGTCAGTTATATCTGGTAGCATCTTTGGAGACGGAGTCTATCGATGCAATGTTGTATACTTTCCATACTCTGCACACTACTGGTTGTTACATGAGTACTGAGTTGACCCACTCCTTCCTTGCGATGACATTCTCACATGTTTTATTTCGTCTTGCAATGGGATATCTTTTTCTATTTCAAGATGGAATTCTCTGACTCAGGAGCCATGACCAAGATAACTCTTTGCTTCTAATCCTTTTGGAGCTCCCTTGGACATCGGTTTTCCTTGTAGTTTCTTGGGCCTACCACTATGGGCATGGTGTTGCAAGGCTATTGGTTACTTTTCTCACTTGTCAATACATTATGTATTATGAAGCGACAGAAGAATTACTGGTAACACTATACGTTGAGATCTTAAAGAATTTGCCAAAGGATGAATGTGGCCAGTAAGTCTTTTGCCAGTAGCTACACTGTTCTTCATATGTGATTCTGGGACTCATATACAAGGCTTAAGGTGCCATCTTAAGGAGCATCTCAACTCTATTTTTGCAGTTTGATTGCTATTTTTACCTTTAGATTATTTGATCGGTATACTAGAGCCCTAGGGCTTACACTTTGGGACTGTATTTCTCTTTGTATCCATCAGTTGCCTTCTTGTAATGGCTTTCTAGGAATAGGAGCTACATTAGCAATGACTAAATGAATAGTAGACGTGCAAGGATCCTTCTCATTCTTAGTTTGGTGAATGATTGAGCTCCGTTCACACTGGTTTGAGTGCCATTCTCATAATAATCTAATGTTGTGGATCTACCCTTGAGTAGCAATATGGGAAGGATTCGTCATCCACTATTATTACCAGTCATTTTTGAGGATGGGATGCCCGAGATGCATTAGAACAGCTAAATTCTACTACATCTTTCAAAGCAGTTGATGCCTCATGAGAGAAATGGACCCCTCTGATCACTCTCACACTGCTCTTGGAAAACATCTTCAAAGGCACGAAGGACATCATAGGCATCATATTTCAGCATTTGTTCCTGGCTATTCAAACATCACAGTTTTCTAGTACATGGTTGCATATCTGTCCCACATGAAGGCATATCTACATTAGCATCAAATGCATGAGCCATTGCTTGTGGCTGGAAATAGACATCACCATCATGTGATACATATGCCTTTAGAGCTTGCTGCTCATTACATGTGACTGGCTGCTCATCCATATGCACCACATGCTCAATAAGTTCAACTGCTATTGTTTTAGAACATAATCGTGGGACTCTACATTGTGTTGTTGAAATGCATTACGGGAGGTCACTTCCATTGCATGACCATGATGTTGATCATCTCCTTAAGAGTCACCCTAAGTGGCAGCCTATCAATTTTGCATTTTTTTGTGGAACATTTATATCATCATGCTCTTGTCTGACTAAATGAAATCATATGTCAACCATGCAATTGGATTTGGTTGGTCCTTGGTTGGGGGCAAGGGTAATTGCCCTTGCAATCTTTTGACATATATGTGAACTATGCTTTATAGAGAAGCTCATTATAGATGATTTATCTATATCTTAATCAAATTTTCTATGTTTTGAAATTGAGTTGTTAGAGGCCATGGATACTGAAGTCTTTCTTACCATATATTAGACATGTTTTGGAATGTTTGCTATTACAAAAGGACATAGCATTGGCCCCTATGACCTCTAATTAGTTCACTACACTTAGAATATCTAAAGGTTTTATATTTTTCTTGAGACTTTCAAACTTTCCACCTCACTTCTCTATTTCCATAAGCACTAGATGAGTTCTACTACTGGCTACAACTTCTTATGATTGGAAGAAGAGGTTATTGCTAAGTCTCTCTTAAAAAAACCCATCACTAAATAGAAAAGGGATTTCCTTTTAAAGATCCCATATTTTTTGGGGGTTCCATATAACTTTTTCATAGTGGTTTTCATCTCTCTAGAAACATAATAGAGAGACCATGTAGTAATGTGACTTATGTATGTTAGATGGCCAACCATTCGCATTGGTATTGTATGGAGTACCCCCTTACCCTTTTTGGAGTATGGTAACAAATGCTTTTATGCAAATACTACATTTCTTTTCTGAAAATTGACATTACATTGATTATTTATGCCAACCTTGAAGTATCTTTGGAATACAATGATGCCAAGATTTGATAAATGTTAAATCTAGATAGAGTGACATGGATAACAACTATGTGCCGGCATTGAAGCCTAGCTTCCACAACATGTTTGAGTTGTTGTAACTTTCATTATGTTGTGATGGTGCCAGGTGAGTCGGCATACCTCTCCATTGGATTTGCAATTATAAAATCTTTGGCGGGTTTTGATGGACTTAAGATATGGCATTGGCAATTATGATAAGTACTCTGCGACGGAGTTTCTCCAGCTACTGTATAACAAGATTGAATGTATTGTTGGAGAATAACCTTGAATATATTTGTGAAACTTAGACACTTTATTAATATGATTTGGCATATTCATGTTAATTATCACTTTAATGCTCTGTCTCAAAGGGTTGAATAAGAATGGATTACTCCTAATTATTGTTTGAAAAGGGCAATGACATATGATTGCATTTGATGTACTTGAACATTTGAAACTGGTCTAGTAGTGTAGTAGTTTAGATTTTTTGATAGGAAAAACACACACATGCATAGAAGATATATCACATCATCAAACAACTCTAAAAAATGTAGATTTGGCTTTAAGGTCTACAAAGAATGTTATCGTAATTGATAGGTTAATCAAAATTGTCGAGAAAGAAGGAAAACAATATACACACAGTCATCACGAGTAGGTTAAAATAAACAAGCCATTCATGTTCTTCAAGTGGACTCTAAAACAATAAACAAGTAAAGTTGGAGCCTTGCTAAAAGGGAAAAAGATTTTAGTATTGTCTAATCCAAAAAGTAAGGACACAAACATCAAACAAGTTTTAAGGGAGGATATTGAATATCAATCTCATTGCAACTCGAGTCTCAATATTTCCTTCAAGCTCAATTTATAACGTCATCCATGCACCTTGAACCAACACTCAAAAGGCATGTTCCTTATCACAACGAGCCTATACAATAGGTAAATGTGAAATAGTGTAGCTAGTTCTTGCTGTGGTACAATCCTTTGTAAAGGCCAAATTATATTTGATAGCATTCTACATTAAGGACCCTTTAATTTATGTGTTCTATGAAGTGGACACAAGGATATTAAGCCCACACCTATATTAAAATGAGAAACTACCCCATATTTTGCAAGAAAGACCATGTGCATTTTGCAAGAGACTATGCAAATAATGAATAACTAAATTCCCTCACTATCCTTTAATAAATGAAGTAACTATGACAACCAAAAAATTCTCCCTTTGATAATAGTTATATGTGTTGATTCCTTTAATCATATGTATTATTCAATAATTGTCTAGAGAAAGATCTTCTTGGTCTTTGTTGGCTAGCATAGCATGCACTTTATTAGCCCTATGTAGCAATTAATCTTATATGTATATGAACCATAAGAGATACTTGAATGTGTTCCTTGTCAAGTATTTCTCTATACTCTAATGCATAGGTGTAGAATATGCCAATTATGGGCTTCAATCATACCCACCATGCCATGTTTTGGAGTTCATGATTCAAGGTTTCATAAGAAAGGGTTCCTCCACTCAAGGGATGAAACTTGCCACGAAATGTTTCTCTCATATTTTTAAATATAATAGATATGTATGTATGCATATTTATGTATACTTTATATACACATTACTATAAGGTGTTGTCCAAGAGTTTTGCAAAACATGTAGTCCAAAAGTCTCAAAATAGTAGAAAATGCAAAACACAAAACAACAACTATCGATTCAATGAATGGGTTTCATGCAATTACATGTGGAATCAATAAATTTCAGAGCATTTGCATTCTACCTTTTAATGTTATGCAAGTATATTTTTAAATAACTAATGCATGCATCATATGTCTAATCAAGGGATTAAAAACAAGAGAGAATAAGTAGAATTGGACCTTTAAGAATTTTTGGAAACAATGGCATTAATTATGCATCTAGCATGGTAGAACGAGTCATTTTTCTCCTACTTAAATATCCAGATGAATTCGAGAACATGCCCAATGCTTACCTCTAAAAATAGGACAATAGTTGGTAGATGTGGTGCATCCCAAGTCAAGCCACCATGTTGGGTTTTGATGATGGAAAAGCAATAATTATTGGTTTTTTTTGTTGTTGGCATAGGCTTGAATGGTCACACAAAATAAATTTGATTAGTAAATGTATCTCACACACACAGACACTATTTCTTTACACATGAACATACACACACATACACATTGGACCTATAAACCGTGCCCAAATTCTAATGTTGAACGCACCATCCATGTCTTTTTCCACTCTTGCTCTAATTGATATGAATTTCAATGCAATGATGGGGACATATATTGCATCTTTAAATGTGTAATGTGTTTGTAATCCAACAAAACAAGAATAGTTTTAGTATCTTTGACTTGATGTAAGATATCAACTCTCATGAATAGATGTGACTTTCCTTTTTTTTCCAATAGAATAAAAACAAATTCTAATGATGAGTTATATATGATATAGCTCAAGTGTAACCACCATTTGGCAAAGTGGTAGAAGTTGCAATTAATGAAACATGTGTTTACTCTTCATTATTTCCTTGAGATGATAAGAAAAGTCTTTACTCTTGAAAAGGTAAATTAGCATTTGTTGATTTGAGATGTTATTTAATTAATGATTTGCCTGTCCTTTATTTCTTTTTGCACTTGATTTTACCTAATAGATATCTTCTATCTTGAGTACCAATGTACCTAATGATAAATTTTTGACCCCATCAAAAGGCTCTTGAACAAGTACTTCAATTTATAAAACTAACCAAAATGTATTTTATTGATATAGCTCAAGATTTTGGCCTTAAAGTGTGCTCTAGAAAAGGCTTTATATTTCTTTTTGCACTTTATTTTACCCTATGTAAATCTTCTTACTTGTGTACTAAGGTACCTCTTTTGGATAATATAATGATAAATTTTTGACTATCAAAATGCTCTTGAACAAGTACTTAAATTTCTAAAACTAAGTTTTACTGGTATGGCTCAAGATTTTGGCCTTAAAGTGTTCTCTGAAAAAGGCTTTATATGCCTTACTTCCAAATTATATGGTCAAAATGACCTTTTGATGTTGACATGATTACATCCAACTAGGCATATATATTTTTTAAATATTATTGATGAGTTCATGAAGGATTTTACGGAATTACTTGTAATAATATTGTAGTAGGTGACTTTGGAATGGTGTGATAGACAATGTGGTAGTTGACTGCTCAAGTGATGATGTTTTAAATAATTTGATGAGCTAGTCGTATACCTTAAAATTTCTCCTTTGACTTCATTGATGAGCCAATCCACCACAAGGGTAACTTTATGAAACACTAACTAGGGTGGTGCCAACATCTATGGGACAATTGACCACAAGGGGTACTTTGTGCAAACACTAACTAGGGTGGTGCCAACATCTATGAGGACACATAGTGCCAATAGAGGCAGTACTATAGTGGAGGATTGAAACACCTTTTGTGAATTTCCACATTGTAATTTAAAAAATAATAATTAAGTTGTGTGTTTTAATTGCCATTTATGGAGATCATCCTACAAAATTTGCCTTTTAATAGCTCAAAGCCCTTTCAAAAATCATTTACTTTCTCTTTTGCATCCAAAAGCGATTGCTTTAGCAATATACTAAGAAGCAATGCCCACGCGCATTGGTGCACTCTTGTTAACTTACTATGGTGTCCCTTATTTATCCTTTAAAAGTTGTCTATTATTGAGCATATTGCCCCTCCTTTTATTATTCTAAGGATTTTCCACTTATAAGACCTAGCGTGAAGCACTTATTTCATCTTAGGAACCACATCTAGGACTTTTCAGAGTGTAGCAATTAATCGATCATTATGAACCACATGTGGGATTTGATGGATTTGAAAGAGGGAAAGAACATGGTGGAAAACAAATGAATCTTTATATTAGAATACCAAATAAATGGACTCTAGCCAGGGTTACTTATAATAGCAAGTACTTATCTTAGCAAGGGTGCTTATTATAGCAATTTTTTAAACTAGAACCAGCCATTTCTTTTTTAAGTAGAGCTATAAGAGGAGTTGTATGTCGAGCAAACCTCTTCATTGTATAGCTCTCACACAACAGACATGAAGAGGACATTGTATGACTTGTTTGCTTAAATGCATATGCATCTATGACGTTATACATTGAGTACCCAAGAATCTCTAACACATTGCTTTTGCTATTCGACAAATTCGACTATGTGCATGAATAATCTCAAATTCGACAAATCGCACTTACTCAAACATACAATTGACTACAATTTAGTAGTTAGGGTAGTAGAGAGGGATGTGGTGTTGTGATTGAAAAGTGTTGTCAAGTTTGTTGGAACACATTAATGTATGCGACCAAAAATGTGATTGTTGTAGTCCTTTTGATTTTAACATATTTATGGGTGTAGTCAAATTTGCAACATTGAGGAGTTTGTCCTATTTGATTTAACTAACATTGAGAAGTTAGTTATTATGGGTGTTTAACCAAATGTGTAGGTGTTGCTTGTGCGTATAGCATACATTTATAGTAAGTGAGCCATCAATGTGGCATGTAGGTCTACTCGTATACATGATGAGCCTTGTAAGTGACCATGCCCCGTATGCTTGCTAATGGGGTAGACAAGTTTCTTTTATTGTTATCGTTGCTGAAGTTGTCAATTCAGAGGTCAACTTGCACTTAACGTTTTAAAAGTTAGTCAATGTCATCTCATAAAATTCAATGAGGCAGTGCTAATACTAACGAATCACTTTAGTAGCCTCCTTTAAGTCATTTTGATATGAGGAGTAGTGCTACTAATAAATAACCACTTTAGTAGCCTCCTTTAAGTCATTTTGATATGAGAAGAGTGCTAATAATAAAGAATCACTTTACTAGCCTCCTTTTAGTCATTTTGATATGAGGAGCAGTGGCAAATCAGGCGGTAGGGCGGGTGCGTACCTGCGGAGCTGCGAATCTTGCTCCGAGAGCGTAGGTTTGAGGAAAGTGTGTGTGGTGGGTAGGGAGGGAATGTAACCTTATCTCTCTCTTTTTTTTTCCTGCATTGTAAATTCAAGAGTGGCTAGATACGATAGAAACCCGAGCTGCTGCTGGGGCTTTGAAGTTAGGATGAGCACATACACACCCACATGTTTTAAAATTTAGCCAAAAGATGTTGGCATGTGGTTAACCTTCTCTCTTTCGTGAAGGTTACCAAAAAGTCATGTTGATGTATAATGTAATCTCATCTCTTTCTTTCAAGAGACATGAAGCCAGAGACAGAGAGAGAGAGAGAGAGAGAGAGAGAGAGAGAGAGAGAGAGAGAAAGAGAGCAACGATGGCCAAAACAAGCAACGATTCACTTTCACATCTAAAGCAGACTTTCTAAAAAACAAGCAACCGACCCAGCTCCTGCCCCTCGCTGCAGCAGCTGATTTCTCCAGCCCCAATGGGTGCTTTGAGTAGCTTCCCATTCTTTTTTGCCTCTTTAGAAAAGGGCCGTACTCTCGCCACCCTGTGCTGCTTGTTTTTTTTTTAAATGCATTTGTGACATCCATACGATAGGATCCCAAGCTGTCGATGGGGCTCGAACTTAGGATAAAGAGCACAACGGCTTGAACTCGGGACGAGCACATACACACACACACACGTTTTAAAGTGTAGCCAAAAGGGGTGTAGGAATGTTTTTTGGCCTGCCCTATGTGTGGGAAGGGTATACTGATGATTCTCCAACTTTTGAAGGGTAAAATAATTTTCTTTAGATTTAACGACTACATGCTAGGTGGAAATAGTTGATTGGCCATTGAGAGTGCCACAGAGGATGGGGCAGCTCTTGCATTTGACTTATTTGTTTTTCGGCAGGCCTCTTTAATGATATAAATCATTCATCTTGTTTTCTTTTTCTTTTCTTCTTTTTTCACACCCCCACCCCACACTCAAGCACTCGTGACACGTGGTCCTATCGAGGGGTGTAGAATGTTAGCCAAAAAGTCATTGTTGATGCATCTCTTTCTTTCGAGAGACATGAAGACACAGAGACAGAAGCAACGATGGCAAAAACAAGATTCTTCATTCGGCTACTGGGAAAGATCTATCGCACACAGATTCATGCTGGTTTGGTCTGTTCTAAGCCCTAAATGGTCTCTCCGTCTCAGAATCCTGTCCAATTCATTCTTTCCCTTCATTACCTCACCTTTATCTCTCTTTTTTCACGCTCCATAGACCATTCATTGTCCAATTTCTCTCCTTTATTGTCATCCTTGCTTCATGCTTACAGTAAAATGTCTGAATCGATCGATGACGCTGACCTCGTTCTCGTCTCTCATTGAGCTTGATGGTTTGGATTCCTCGTGACAGTGCCGGTATCTCTCCACGATCTCATGTATGCTGTCGCAAGGGAAAAAAAGCTTCCTGCCTGTCAGAATTGATAGGGCGTATTTGATAAGCTTCAGGTGAAAGTAATAGCTTTCTTTTCTCAAAAGAAACACGTAGGAATGACGCAGTTGGCTGTAACTACGGAAACCATGATACGAAGAGTCGAAATTGACCTCTTTAAAAATGACATTGGATTGTTCTGCGAGCAAATTTTCTAAAATTGAGCTCTTTCCCACAACTCAGGACTGTCAAACATCTTTAGGAAAAGCAACAAGCTATTTCAAACGTGAAATATCTCCAAGCTTGCATTTATCAGATTAATATTCTTGAAGCCATCCTCTAAAGAGCAATGCAGAAGTTGCGAAACATGATCTACTTTTGCCACGTCATTGAACAAACCATCCTCTTTTTGCAGTAATTTTATTATTCTATCCACAAGGGATGACACTAATGCAATTCTCCGACGCTCTTGATTGAGTTTCAGGTTGCATGGCCTCGCACAAATACTCTTTTCCTCATTCTATAGGTCTACTGAAGCTTGTTTGGCTCTACTTTTCTTTTGTAGTGCCAGGTACGCAATACACTCACACTTCTAAGCACAAGTAAGACAAAGAATTAAAGAACAAAAAGGTAGAACAAGAAATACTGTAATAGCAAAATGTTTAATGGTGCTTGTTTTAAACAGCTGCAGAGCTCCGGTGTTTTAGGTGAGGTCTTACACCTAGATTGGTACAGCGCCCCCCCCCCCCCCCCTCCCCTTTCCCCCTTCTTTATTTACCTGGTGGAAAAAAGAAACAACAAAAGTTTAGTGTTCTACATTTATGAAGACCTGAAATGATTTTGTGTGTGTACTTTAGTGAGTGAATAAGCTTGTGTGTGCTGAGTGGCAATAGTGTAGAACACCGCCATCATCTTTTATCCTCTGTCTAATGTCTGCTTATTGGACATCAATGCAAAATAAAGATAGCTGAGTAGATATAAGAACTTTGACAAAATTCCAATGATTGTAGCCATGCCTAAACAGTTTGTGAGGTCGTGATTATAATGAAAGCCTCACAAGGTGATAAAACTTGTGAGGATTTATCGTTTGCATTAATTGTAAATCCCATTTTTGTTGCGAATGGATTGAATTTTGACACAGAAAATTATTGATTCACAGCTTCGGTGGGGGACACCTAACGGGAGATGTCTTCCTCATTTCCAACTGGCTGTAACTTCAATTAGAGATGACATAGCGTGGGCTAGATTGCCTGTTATTCGTTTTCTACTACCCTGTTAGAGTCAGAATAGCCTTGGACAATCTTGACCAGCGTGGAGGACGGCATGCTCTAGGTTGCCTTTAATGATACTCTTTTTGCAGCTATATAATTCATAGCAAGTATCACTTACCTTACCTGGCCTTATCTTCTAGAACAGTGCATGTTTTGATATTGCAATCCTTAATTTTTGGCTCAAACGGAGTCTTTGGAAGAGAGATCATGGGGCCTCTTTGAAGCTGCTATTAAGTACCCACAGCGTTGGAAAACTTACCTTTTCACTGTCTCCAATTACAAGTTTGCCATTGCACGCAATAGAAACTCTTGTGTGAGATGTTTTTAAAAATTATGACTTCGAGAATCTCGGATTATCCTGTGCTTGCTTGGATTTAGGAAAAAAACCTTATGGAAAACTTTGGAATATTCAAACATTTTTGGAACCTGGCAGTGTACAAAATCAGTGAGCCCTCCCAAATCCTTAGTGATTAAAGGTTGCATGTCTTGTTGAGGAGACTTTAGCAGATTGAGGAATAATCCTATATGGTTTCTTGGAAAGAGGGAAAATTGTAATTGAATGCCTTCAGATATGGTAGAAAATGATACCGCATAGAAATTCAGTCAATTCTTATTAGACCTGCTTGCGGTGATAAACAATTTGCAGCCTTTGTTGAAGAGATACTCAATTTCTAGAAAGGCTAAAAGGGTGCATTTGTCGTTGAAAGGCATCTTGCCCATCAAAAGTAAAAAAAGCAATTTCAATTTTTGCTTTGAAATAGAAGAATCCTAAGGAGTCCAAGGTTAGGCCTCGATATTGAATTGAATGCCTCAACAGGGAGGAAATTCACTAGGTTCATAGCTCTATTTGCTAACAGTTATATTTTGTTAAAGGATGGAGATTCTCTTCACGAATTTTAGCAGATGCTCCTGATTGTGATGCCAAATCAAACATCAAATGCGCTTACTGTGTGTAGTCTTTACTCACAATTTTAAATTTTACAATTGTCTTTTGAAAAAATTCAATATTCACAAAAGTTTGTTCTAGAGAGGACGTGATTTCAAAACATCAAAAATTTTGCCACTTTAATGGATCCCTTTGCAATTTAAGCCTCCTTTATCTTTGTGCAGGTTGCACATGTCATAGAAACCCTAGGAAACTAACATTTTTGCATTGCCTTGTTAGACGCTATTACTTCAAAATCGTGTCTATGAGCTTTGGAGAAAGGGTGATAGTCTAATAGATTGAACTCGAACTTCAAATGATTTGATAGAAGTTATATATGAAGGTAAACTTTGTCAATATGGCATAAAAGGAATATGATATCTGACCTTTCCTCAAACGTATGGGTTCACTAGGTCTATGTTGACTTGAATATAAAAGCTTGTATCACATGATTAGTGAGACAGAGCTAGATTGCATAGGTTATCGAATGAGTTGGAAGTGATCTCCAGATTTACTACTGCCTTTGGAGAGTTTCTTCACTCAACTATAGTAATGCCTTAGATATGCACATAATAATACCTCAGTGATCTATCTGTTGGTGAGACTTTGGGTGACATTGAGTTTTCAAACCAAGTTATGAGCTTAGGAAGCCTAGGATAATAACATGTTTACAAAACCCTTTTCAATTAATTGTGTGCAAGTGTAATGGGTTCCTTTCACAAAGTTTTTAAAGGAACTAGTTAATTAAGTAAAGCTAGTTTTAAAGCTAAATCCAAGCCTAGGTTAGTGTACTCAATTCATAATTACCGTTCAATTAAATTCTGATTACTTAATTAGTATTCATTAAATTTCAAGCTTTACTTAGCTTTTGCTGTTTAACTAAAGCTTTTTGCTTTAATGTTACTAAAACTAAACTTAAGCTTTAATTAAATTTGTATTTCATTAAGCCTTTTGTTTTTTCATGTTCGGGATTTAAGCTTTTAAAAGGCCTACTTCAGATATTCAGATATTAGAAGAAACCTTAAAAAGTATAGAAGGCCAATCATCCTTAGTAGCCCTTGTTATTGTACAAATAAAATGTTTGGTTTTTTGGTTAAAAAGATTTTGGATATGTTACCATCGATACTGAGAGGGAAAGAATGGGGGAGTGAAAGACGGAGGCAGAGAGAGAGAAGGGGAGACACAAAAGATGTGGGTGTGAAGTGTTGAGCCACACCACAAACTCATAGGTTTTATTAGGATTAGGCTTTCACCCTATGACTGTTTTAGACAGTCATAGGTGTCATATCTTTAATAAAAGGGTGGCAATGTGCCTTTACCCCAACAACCTCCCACCTAAAGGCCAATGTGCCTAAAGGGGAGAAAAGAATAAAAATTACAGCAATATACAGTTACTGTATACAAGACCATAAAATAAGAATGGTCTCATCCTAATCCCATGATGTGGCGGCAATGTGCAAACCGCTCTGTAGGCAAGCTCCGCAAAAAGAGCGGCTAACGACAAGGACATTCTTGATTGACGGATTTTATTGTCGATGGGAAAGTATGACGAGACGTGTTTCGGGAATGAAGTATCCCGCTACGGAAGGAGAAATCTGGGTTCAGCGATGGCTAAGGCGTACGAGAAGCTTCTGCTTCTTCTCCGTCCTCTTCCCTCTCGCAAACCATTCCCTTGAGTCCTGACCTCAGTATTTTCCAACCTTTCCTTGAGCTTCCGTTGCCCTGTCCCTCTTGCTCCTCATCTCCCCCTTTCCATTTATACACTGCCTCCTGCCTCTCGAACGGAATTTGCGACAGTTTTGGACAAAATTGAAGATGAAGCATGAGCAAATCTGCAGGATTATCATCAGTATGCACCTTCACAAGCTCAAGTCGCTTGTCTTCCAGTACCTCCCTGATGAAATGGTATTTCACATCTATGTGCTTGGTCTTTTGATGAAAGACCGGATTCTTTGCCAACATGATAGCACTCTGACTATCACAATGCAAAACTGGCATAGCTCCTGTAATGCCCAAATCTCCCACCAGCCGAGATACCCATGATATAGCACCTCCTGCAAATGTGAAAATATAACCGGTAGTAGACTTCCGGTTATCTGCATTCCCTGCATAGTCTGAATCTGTAAAACCATGCACCAATGCATCCTGCCTACCATAGCATATGCACAAGTCTTTGGTACCCTTGAGATACCTCAAGACGCCTTTCACTGCTTCCCAGTGCTGCTTGCCTGGATTTGCCATATACCTGCTGATGACTCCCACCGCAAAAGCAATATCCGGACGAGTGGCAACCATGGCATACATCAAAGAACCAACTGCAGATGCATACGGAACCTTGGCCATTTCAGCCTTATCATCATCTGATCTGGGGCTGTCCTTACTGCTGAGTTTTAAATGTGGAGGCAACAGGGTACTAATAGACTTCCCCCCCTCCATTTTAAACCTCTGCAGTACTTTGTCAATGTACTCCTTCTGTGACAGAAACAAAAGTCCCTTAGACCTGTCACGAGTAATCCGCATACCTAGTATGTGATTTGCATCACCCAAGTCTTTCATGTCAAAAGACTTATGTAGTTGCTTCTTCAAAGCAATAATCTCCTGCTGAGATTTGCTGGCAATCAGCATGTCATCCACATACAGAATGAGTAGCATCAAACTGCCATCCTTTGCCCATTTGGTGTACAAGCAGTGATCGGTCTCACACCTATGATACCCTTGGGACTGCATGAAGGCATCAAACTTCTTGTACCATTCCCTTGGCGCCTGCTTGAGTCCATACAAGCTCCTCTTGAGCTTACACACAAGCTGCTCTTTCCCTTTAACAGCATATCCCTCTGGCTGAGTCATACAGATCTCATCATGGAGATCTCCGTGAAGAAAAGCAGTCTTCACATCCATCTGACATAAATCCATGTCCTCATGAGCAACAAGAGCTAACACTGCTCTCAAAGTAGTCATCTTGACTACAGGGGAAAAGATCTCATCAAAGTCAATGCCCTTCTCTTGCTTAAATCCCTTGGCAACCAATCTGGTCTTATACCTCGGTAAAGCATTTGAATCCACTTTGACTTTGTAAACCCACTTGCATGGCAAAACCTTTCTGCCTGCAGGTAGCTGCACCAAGCCCCATGTATCATTTTGAAGTAGGGAGTCCATTTCTGACTGCATGGCTTTCTCCCACTTCCTTTTCTCTGTTCTTCCCATAGCTTCCTTGAAGCTGGAAGGCTTACCACAATCTGTCAGCATGATAAAATCAGCCACATTATTGGCTCCTGGAACAAACCTGTCAGGAGGCCGTTGTACACGGGTGCTCCTCCTAACAAAATGTTCCGGATTAGGCTGCTGTCTAGCCTGTTCGTCATGCATGACGGGTGGCTGTACCACCATATTTGGCTGTTCTACAGCCCCATTTGCTGGCATATCCAGTGGTGCATCATTGGCAAAATTGTCTGGCTGATTTTCAGCCTGTATACCCTCTTGAACAGGGTTATCTACAGCAGCCTGCTGCTGCATATTAATGGGCATTCTTTGCTGTCCGACATCATCATAAACAACCCTCCTGTATTCCACAGGTTGCACGGGTTTTTTGTGTACATTATCCTCTTTAAAGATGACATCATTGCTGCGTATAATCTTCCGTTTGACGGGATCCCATAACCTGTACCCCATTTCACCTTCGTCACCATAACCCATAAAGATGCATCTGGAAGACTTTGGCTCCAGTTTGGTGCGCAGTTCTTTGCGTATATGAGCAAAGCACTCGCAGCCAAACACACGTAAGTGCTTATATGAAGGTGGCTTGCCAGACCACACCTCCTCTGGCACTTTCAACTCCAAAGCCTTGTTCGGCGACCTGTTAATTATGTGAACTGCTGTTTGCACGGCTTCTGCCCAAAAGCCATGGGGCAATGCAGCATAAGACAACATACATCGAACCTTCTCCTGAATAGTTCGATTCATCCGCTCACTCACACCATTTTGAGATGCATTATGAGGGGCTGTGAGTTCCTGTTTAATGCCCTTAGCTTCGCAAAACTGTACAAAAGCATGTGACACATACTCACCCCCATTATCGGATCTGAGGCATTTCAGCTTGCGACTTGTCCGATTCTCAACCTGAGCGACAAACTTCTTGAAAGCATCGAAGGCATCGCTTTTATGCTTCAAGAAATAGACCCACACTTTGCGTGTGGCATCATCAATAAAAGTAATGAAATACTTTGCACCCCCTAGTGATAGCTGTGGCATCTCACCCAAATCAGTGTGCACTAGATCAAGCGGTGCTCTATTTTGGAGAGTTCTCCTCTTATGAGGAGTCATAGAATGCTTGCCAAATATGCAATGATCACAAGTAGGCAAATCTGAAAAAGAAAGAGACGGCAGATAACCCAAACGTGACAGTTCTTGCATTCCTTTAACGGACATGTGTCCCAACCGGCTATGCCACAATGAAACCTTTGGCAGCTCGGTTATGGCAACAACATGATTACCCACACTGGAAACATAAAGAGGGTACAAGGTATCACTCTTATAACCCTCAGCCACTACAACCTGGCCATCAGTAATCACCCATTTGGAATCCCCAAATGTGGTGTGGTAACCACTGTCATCCAACAAGCCAGTGCTAATCAGATTTTTCTTGATTTGCGGCACATGGCGAACACCATCAAGCATAAATGTACGTCCATCAGGGAATACTATCTGTATACTGCCAATCCTTGCAATCTGACATGCATAGTTGTTCCCAAGGTGAACAACTCCATGAGTACCTGTGTAGGAAGTAAACCACTCCCTATGAGGAGTAACATGAAAAGAAGCACCTGAATCCAAGAGCCAGGTGTGCATGTCATGGCCATCAATAACCAATGTATGTGCAATTACAGCAGAAGAGCATAAAACATCATGTCTGTCATTTTCACTGTCTTCTGCTGCAACATTCACTGCATCCAGGTCATCTGCCTTGGCCTTGCCTTTGCCTTTGCTTCCACTGCCTGCATCCTTTGTCTCAGCCTTCTTGGCTTTCTGATCCCGTATAAACTTGAAGCACTTAGACTTCACATGTCCCTTCTTGCCACAGTAAAAGCATTCAATATCCTTTTTGCCATGGGACTGACTGCGGGATTTGGACTTGCCAGCAGATCTCCCCTTCTGCTGAGTCCTACCTCTTTCCTGTACCTGCAAAGCATTGGAAGACTTGCTGCCCATATTATTCTTCCTGCTCATCTCCTCCATAAGGAGAGAGCTCTCCACATCAGCATACATAAGAGTGACATTTGAATTTGACAGAGTGGTCTTGAAAGTGTCCCAACTCTCAGGGAGGGTACACAACAAGAAAGTAGCCTTGAACTCCTCATCAAGGTTCAATCCCTGTGCAATAAGCTGTGTAAAGATGGCATTGAACTCACTCAGGTGTGAGGTCATAGCTGTACCTTCCTTCATGCGAAGATCAACAAGCTTCTTCAACCAATAAACCTTACTGGCTGAACTCTTTTGGGCATACAACTCTTCTAGCCTCTGCCATAGGCCATAAGAGGTCTTTTCAGCCTGAACATTGAACACAAGAGAATCAGTGAGAGTAAGCATAATAGCAGCCCTTGCAGACAAATCAAGTTCCTCCCACTCATCATCTGCCATCCCAGATGGCTTGACACCCTTCACCCTTATGGGCTTAGAAATCTTCTTTAGCAGAAGTACATTCAAACACTGTTCTGCCCATAATGCATAATTGTGTGCCCCTTCCAATTTCTTTATGTTCAGTATTGAAGATTCACTTCCCCCTGATGCCATATCAGATAAGGAAAGTGCCTGACTCCCTGTAAGTCAAAAAATGACTAAATAAATTTCTGATTTCTCAGAAAACCTGCTCTATCAAGAGCCAGAAGCACTCACAATAGTGCTGTTTTTACTGTTAAAAAAAAATCTGCAGCAAAACAGAAAATTTCCCTCCAGTCACTGTACCTTCTGACACACTGTACCGTGCTTTATCAGTGCATCATCAGCTGACGAAGCACAAAACACTGCTGTCCTGGACACTTCTCCCACCTCAGATGAGGTATTGCACTGATTTTATATGCATAAACCACTTGTCATACACTGTTTTGTTCAGTGAAAAGAGACTCCAAACACTTCAGCCTGTCACAAACCTGCAACAGAGAATGGGACAAATCCCAAGCAATCACCCTTCTGCCAAGGGGATAAAAGGCATCTGAAGGTCTCAAACAGTAACTCAAGTGCTCACAAGCAAAATCTGGGCAAAAGCCCCTTGATTTGACACCTGTACCAAGTGAAAAACACCTCAACACTGAGGTAGCATACAAAATACAGCGCTCTTCTGGTACTTTCACCTGACAATGTGATGCATACACGGCCCTGTGTACACAGTAACAACACAGATCCCAACGTACAAACACTGAAGAGGAAATCTTTTGAGCACTGTCAACGATGGACAGTTAGGGACCGAGTAAACTCGATGCGCCCTGGCCAAGCGTGGCTCAACTGAGATTTTTCAAGGTGTCGTACACAGAATGTGACCTGCAGAAATGTCACTGAATACACTGCGGAAACAAGACCAATGTGGGCACCCTGGCTCCACATTGCCTCAAGGCATACACTGCATAAACTTCCAGGCAAAAGCCCTTTGAAAATGTCACCCAAAAGCTGAGATTTGCACTCAGCAAAAGCATAAAAGCCCTCTGCAAAATCAAGGCATTTGACCTTCCCGAAAACAAGATAACTGTGCAACCACCACACACTGTGGTACTAGTCACCTCAAGCACGAGGGACACGAGGGTACTTGCTGTACCTTCAACACACAGTTGTGAGAACTGAACAACCGGGAATGTGGAGTAGAGTGCTCTCTCTTTTTCTTCTTCCCAAAAAAAAAAAAAAGCCTACTGTACCTGCTGTACCTGCTATACCTGATGTACCTGCGCAGGGTACAAATCCCAAAACAAAAATTCGAACTGCACCTTCCCTGACGCAGCGACCGTACGGCGGCGTCCGTATAGTACGGCCGCCTGTACGGTGTTCGTACGGCGGTACGGACGTCCGTACCCGACCGTACGACGGCTGTACGATGCGCGAACTGGCTGCGCACGCGCAGCTAGCAGCAGCTAGCTGCTGCTGCGGCTAAGGCTGCCCCGCTCTGCCTGCGCGCTGCCTTGCTCTGCCCGCGTTGCCCCGCTCTGCCTGCGCTGCCTGCGTGCTGCCCGAGGGGAGAGGAAGGGATAGAGGGAGGGGTAGAGCGGAGTGGAGAGGGAGAGGTGAAGGCTCTGATACCAGTTGAGAGGGAAAGAATGGGGGAGTGAAAGACGGAGGCAGAGAGAGAGAAGGGGAGACACAAAAGATGTGGGTGTGAAGTGTTGAGCCACACCACAAACTCATAGGTTTTATTAGGATTAGGCTTTCACCCTATGACTGTCTTAAGACAATCATAGGTGTCATATCTTTAATAAAAGGGTGGCAATGTGCCTTTACCCCAATAGATACATCATTTCTTCCTCCCGTTTTTTCAAGGAAACTTTACTTATAAAACACAAAATTTCATTTTTCTTCTTCCAAGGAGTGTCAAAGTTAATTATTGAGAGAGATGAATCTTTACCAGTCCAAAGTTGTTTATCACCTTCAAAAAAGTTCTTGTGGGTTAGAACTCTAGTAGTTGTAGCTCTCTCTTTAGAGATGCAAACATCTCTACATAAATTCCAATTAAAGTTTGTGATTTCCCATGTAGGTAAATTTTTAAATAACTTTGTCTTCATTTGCAAAAAGTTTTATTTGCAACCTCCTCTAGGAGAAGTTAACTCTAGCAAAGACTATAGTAGTTGCTCTATATCTAGAAAGGATGTGATTTTGTAAGTCTTTTGAATTCATTTGCAACCCAAGTCTTCCTTCTCTATGTGCAGCTTGGAAGGTTCATAATAAACCTAAGAAACCTAGATTCATTGCAATGCATATAGGACTTCTCTAACAGATTCTCTAAGGGTTGAGTCATCACTTCAAAGCAGGTATAAGTTGGATTTTGAATGGTTAAATGGGAGTGATCTAATCACTAAGTCCTTAAACTCCTCATAGAGTGTGAAAGAGAAACGTACTCCTATCTTTCTTTAAGCTTTTGATTTTACTCCACTCCACACTAAAATAGATCTTGAAGATTTGCAATTGCAAATAAGAAAGCTTGTTTCATAAGTTTTCAATGACAACTATGATAGACACAAAGTTTTATGAAATGATTTATTAGCCTACCTTTTGATTTTCACTGGCTGAAATCTAAAAAACAAGACATTGATATATATTACTCTTTCCACATCTCTCTCTAGCACAGTTCATTTATTGTCTGCACTTCTACACTAGTACACATCATGGAAAGAAGTGAGATTTGAAATTGACACTGTGTGATTCTTTGGCACTATCTTGTTTATCTATCTCCCGCTGTGGAAAGCATTGGCCGTAGGAAGCACCACCCTCTGTTTTCTAACAATTTTAATATTTAGTTCTAATGAGGTTGACCATCGGCAACATCTAGAGGTTGTTCTTCAAACCTTGATGGGACATAAATAATATACCAAAGGAAAGAATAATGTGTTTTTCATGTAAAAAATGTAGTATTTGGGACGTATCATTTCTCAAGGGCAACTACAGATGGATCCAACCAAGATCCAAGCTATCCAGGAATGGCCTGAGCTTTCGTCAAGCACTTTGCTTGGATAGTTGTGTTGGAAAATAAGGTCCATTGTCCCACCTGTTAGCCCCCCTACGAGGAGAGCATAGGGACATGGTACAGGTGTAGGAATGGGGTGTATGAGGTTTGGATGCCACCTGGAATGGTTTGTATGAGGTTTGTATGGGCAGATCTAGGTGAAGGAAGATATCTGGAAGAAAGGCATGTGGGCAGGCTGCCACATGGACTGCTACATAGTCCATTGTTAGAGGTGGGCAGGAGCTTTGAAACCTGTGAGCAGGATGCGGACTGTACAGCAGCAGGTACTGGTACAACAAGATGTATGGATGCAAAAACAGTGCGTCCGGTGTGTCAGCAGATACAGGTAGTACAGCAGCAATTGCGGGTCTTCTTGGAGCATCCAGATTGGGAGAAGATCTATTATGGAGATGCAGTCATGCTGGTTGTTGTGAAGGATTGTGCAGATACTCTTACAGGCCCTGGAATAGGGGCAGAATGGTGGGCTGTTGCAGGGCCAGAGAAGGCCAGGAAGCTACATCAGCTTGTGGCCTGTTACAGGCCAGGAGAGCTGACTGGTGGCAGTCTTACAGACTGCGAGTTGGCAGTCCAGCACAGGGTTCGGTGCAGGTGGGGCCATTATGCTCGGGCTGACAGTGCATCAGTACAAGAGCGGTACTTCCCCTATAAAAGGGCTCATTGTGGAGGCTAGCATTAATGCTGTCTAAGACAATCGCACTACAGATGGTGAGTGAAGCTCATTGAGAAGCACACAACCTCAGGAATGCAAGGGTGGAACTGTGAGCAGTCCATGTGCTCACCATAGAGCATCCAGGGAAGTGAATTGCTGCACGTTTTGGGATCTTTGCAGGAGCTTTCTGTAAGAAGGGCTTGGGCTGTTCTATTGTTATCTATTCGCTAGAATTGGTGCTTTAAGGGTCTCTCCTGTGGACACATAAAAGTTTGAAGTTTGATGAAAGCATTCCTTTCTTTGGTCTCGAAATTCTTCTGCTGTATTGACCATATCCATTCCTTTTCCCGCATTGCAGAGAAACTAGCTAGATGTCTAGGTTTTTCTAAAATGATTTTAGACTCTGGCTGCATATTTGGGGAGCCGTGAGACGGTGGTGTGCTTGGAAGAGAGATATCAGAGATTGGGGTCTCAAAGGAAGGTGATATTTGAAGTCAAAAGGTGTATGCGCAGTTGTGTTTTTTTGGGCTGAGCTCTAAACAAAATGTCACAAGTGATGAAGCCCATCTCGATTAGGTTGTGCAAGCTATACCTCCAAAAGGAGGTTAGTGGTGCGGTGGTAGTGCATGGGAGGGCAGCAACAAGAAGTTGCTCCAGTGGGTCAAGCTCAAGCACTTGCAATTGCTACTCCTAAGCAAAGGAGGCGGAATTATAATATGACCAAAAACCCTAAAACGAACTGGTAATCAGCCTTGAAACCCTAAAATGAACTGGTAATCAGACCAAAAACCCTAAAAACGAATCACCTCTGGTAGAAACACAGCTGGGTCCTCAATTCACAGTAGATAATCACCAAGATAGATTTCGAATTTCACAGATAACAAGGAAAAACAACATCTGATAGCTTCATCTGACTTGGAACAGTAGCATATTTCTTTTGGGAAACAAAACAAACTGAGAGGGGGAGAAAGAACATAGAAAACACACACTAGGGCCCAGCGATAATTTTGTACAACTGGCTTATAAAAGAGCAGTAGGTTGAGTACAACTTTTGAATGAATCTAGGAGCACTAGTCAAGTGACGCCTTTCTTGTGGTCACCGAACCCAAGCGGTAGATATACGTCACGTGGGATGGTTGTACGCAGGCGCTGTTGGAGACCTTCTCTGTGAGAACGATCACTGTGGATTCTTAAAGACGTATAAACGTCGTCTCAGTTTCGTTAAGGTTGCAGGAGCGTGGGCGTAGAGTGGAAAAGGACAGATGGGCGTCGTCAAGATTGCAAGAGTTTTTTACTTTAGTCTTTTTCGTACCCGCTCCACATAGTAGTTGATTGTCACAAGGCTTTCTAGGCAAAGACTGACACACGTGTACTGCTTCTCTGAGTTGCCATATGAAGGCTTGCTGATGATTGGGGGAAGTCGAATTTCATGGCATAGAGAATTCCGTCAATCAGTGACGGAATCCCGTTTTTTTCCATCCATATATTGATGGAATTGGATAGAACTTGACGGAAAACCAGTTTGGAGGCACTTTTGAGTGGATCTGGATATATCGAAGTGGCGTGGTGTCGAATAGAGGCGATCAGGGGCCTGAACATTGAAGTTTGGACTAGGGAGCTTTCTATTTCTTTATGCCTTGGAGTTGTTTGAGTTTTGAAATTTTATTGTGGGGTTGGTTATCTCCCGTTGCTAAAGATTGCAGATATTTCCCTAGTATAGGGAAAGCATGTTTGTTTCAATTGTGAAGTTGTAGTTGTCTAGATTGCAGGCATTCCCTACTAGCATAGGGAAATTGTGACAGTTTGCATTTACAGTTTATATAGTGTGGGGGAAAAAAAAAAGGAGAGACGACATACCTAGAGAGCACACCACAAATGACTAACTGTACACTAGATTTAGTTGAAAATGTAGATCGACCTAAATAGAAGTTGAAGAAGAAGCTTCTAGGGTGGCTCCCGTAGAGTCGGGAGTCCGACCGACCTCGCAGGTGTCGCGCCCTGTAGGCCATACACTGTTTGGTAGAATTGCATTATTGAAAGACAGATTTTAGCTTAACACTTGCAAGCAAATGTAGGGCAATCGGAGCTTTGAAAAATGGTTCATATAGTATGTCTACTAGACCATCTCATGAAGAGAAAGGTAAAGCTCCAATAGAGCCTGAAACTAGTGTTCATACAATTGAGCCTAGGAGGGCTAAGGTGCCTAATATTGCCAATTATAGGCCAGAAAAGTATTTTGGTCGGATGTCTGACCGTAGTTCCGATATCATAGAGACCTGGTTACACAAATGGGGTGATGCCTTCACCATTTGTGAAATCAGGAACGATATGAAGAAAATCCGCGAGGCCACCTACATGTTTAATGAGGCAGCGGATAGATGGTGGATAAAACAACAGAAAGATGGAGTGTCATCCATTACTCGGGACGGGTTTAAAAAAGAATTTAGAAAACACATCTTACCTCCTGACGAGGCATCCCGAGCTTGGGATCAGTATTAAAATCTTTGGTAGAGAAATTTGTCAGTGACTGAATACACTAATAAGTTTAGAGAAAGTGTAATGAACCTCTACCTCACGGTGTAAGTAAAAGATTTTATCTTTGGACTGAATGATCGAATCAAAATGGAAGTTCGGGCTAAGTATGCAAACACGCTAGATGAAGCAATTGGTTTGTGTAGGTTGGGACTCGGTATGAGTACCTGAAGAAAACTGGGTTTAAGAAGAAGTGGCTTAGCAAAGGGAGTGCCTCACAGCCTAGTGGCCAAGCTAAGCAGGCGAAGCCAGTTGAGACTCCTTCTAAAACAAGTACCACCATTGGAGTGAAAAGAAAAGTAACACCAATGGCAGCCCGGGCTTGGTCGAAGTCTTCGTTGAACCCAGAGCAAAGAGAAAAAGCGAGGAGAGAAGGCTTGTATTTTGGATGCCTTCAGCCTCATCAGTGAAAAGATCGTCCACGAAACAAGGATCATCGGATGGCTGAGATGGTGATCTCAGGATGCGACGTGAAAATGGAGGAAAGTCCTAGAGCATAACAAAGGTCAGTACTTGTTTTGTTATGTGTGTCTATTGCTAAGCTAGTAAACAGTGCACCTGATAATATCCTATCAAAACCCACAACAACAGGGTATACAGCCTTTAACGATACGGAGTTAATTAAGATGAAGGGGCAAGTGCCAATCATGACGTCATTGTGTTGTTTGACTCAGAGTCAATGCACAATGTAATTAACTCCAAGCTTGTAAAGAGGTTGAAATTAAAGACTAGCCCATCTGACTATGCATACACAGTAAGAATGGCAGACGGAAGTTCAACGGAAGTATGGGATCAAAGGGTTACCCAGTTCCAACTTCGAATTCAGGACTATGCAGAGAAGCTTGATTTTGAAATGACAAAGCTTGCTCACACAGATATAGCCTTGGGTAAGGCTTGGCATTCTAGAAAGAATCTAGCCACAGATTGGAAAAAGCACATTTATCAGTTCAAGATGAATGATGTGCTATGTCTTACGAGGTGAAAAGCATATACCTTAGGGACGGTTGGTTTCCGTAATGGAAGTTCGAAAAGCTCAAGAAGAGTTTTTGTTTCTTTGTATAGCATCGGTAGAGCCGATTAATGGTCCTTTGGCTAGCACTGATGTTACCAGCCAAGTTGGTTGATCAAATAACAGAGGAGTTCTGTGATTGTTTTAGGGATGAGTTACCTTATGGGTTACCTCGAGAGCGGAATGTTCAGCATAAGATTGAACTAATCCCAGGGGTAGAACCTGTATATAGACCTCCCTATAGGTTAAGTTTTATTGAAAAAGCGGAGGTGCGAAGACAATTGGAAGAATACCTTAAGCTAGGGCAGATTCAACCCAATTTCTAGAGCAAGTGTTTTTGGTTGCAGCCCGTGTTATGGGCGTGCAATCCCAGATTTCCAGCCCAGTTTCTCTTTGTTTTCACTTTGGGATTTATTTCTAGTTTCTCTATTTGAGATTCTCTACGGGATTCCCTGGGTTTGTTGCAATCACCCAGTTACAGAGGGTGAACCCAGTGTTGGAGATATCATAGTCAAAGAGTGTGTGTATAGTACTATTGAGTGGTTCCAGCCTTCGAACAACTACTCCAGCAATCTCTAAGACCATTTCCTCAGCCGACTCGTCCACGTGAGGACTGCTCGTGTTTTGGAGCCTTCTGCCAGCCGCCATACTTGCTGGTCTCCTCAGCTTATTGCACGCCTCCTGGAAGCCCTCTTTCATCATGACTTCCTTCTCTTCAAGTTCCCTACTCGTGGAGAAGTTCAAGGGGAAAGGCTTTCCCACGTGGCAAACCAAGATGCAACTATCGCTGATGCGTGAAGGAGTTTGGAATGTTGTTGAGGAAGAGCGTCTTGGGACAACTGATCAGAAACAACACAAATTATGGAAGCAGCAGGATGCCTAGGCCATTGCTCTTATTGGTCTTTGCTTGGCCAACTCTCTCATTCATCATGTGGACTTTAAGTCAACTGCTAAGGAGATTTGGGATCGCCTTGAGAACTTCTTTGGTAATAAAATCACCAACTCTAAAGTCTTCTTGAAGCTCAAATTTTATGATCTGAAAATAGAAGAGAGTGATGAGTTGAGTGATCATCTAGCCTGGTTTCAATCTCTTGTTCAACAACTCTCAAGTTTGAAGAGTGTTCCCGATGATGAAGATAAGATGGCCGTCCTTATGAAGAGTATGCATGGCATTTCTCGCTTTGAGCGAGATCCTTCGTCTTGCCACTACCACATTTGATGATATGGTGGCCCTCCTCATTGAGAAGGATCATCGTAATAAGGAAGCCGCTCTTGCCTCTCCTATTGATCATGCATTTGCTTCCACAAGCAAATGGAAGACCAACAAGAATATTATTTGTAGGTTTTGCAAAAGGAAAGGACACATTGAAGTCCATTGCTTCGAGAAGAAAGCACAGGAACAAGAGAAGCATCATGCCAATCTTCTGGCTTAAGACGAAGCTTGAACCTGAAGAATCCCCAGAGGAGATACATGCAGCTACAGTAGAGGTTCATGGCCTGGCTGTCTCTTGATGATGAGGATCCATTTGACCAAGGTTGGGCTTTCTAGCCTCCTATGCTCTATGTGTTTGTGTTGAGTCACATAAAGGTTCTCAGCCTTGAGTTGTCCCTCTAAATTGAATGTATTTGGAGTCAATAAGAGGTACTCTGCCCTTGGTTGTCCCCCAAAAATGAATGTATTGTCTTTTACTTTGGTTGATGGTATTGACCACCCAGTTCAGAGTAAGGGGGGATGACGAGTGATGGTTTGCCCTTGCCAGTCGCAAGCTGCTGACTGAGAAGTCACTATCACAGGGGAGGTGTTGGATAGTTGGACTTGCTCTTTGTAGTATTGCGGCGGAGGGGAGATTGGTCTGCTCTTTGCGTGTTGGGTGTCACACTCTTTGCTTTGAAGGGGGGTGTTGGAGATATCATAGTCAAAGAGTGTGTGTGTAGTGGTGATCTAGTACTAGGTTATGTGTGTGAGTCTTGTGTGAGTACCACATGTCATCATGGGACTTATCCCATATGCACTAGGTGCTAGTTGTGAGTGAGTAGCCTATATAAGGCTTGTACTTCACTTGTCTTGATACACTTGATGAATGAATGAAAGCCTTTTGTCATGTCTTCATTTGAGCATCATTTCCTCACACCCTAACCTTCTCTTTCACTCTCTCTCTCCACCATGTTTTCAACACCCAGGTTGATACCAGGTTGTTGAGGTTAAAGGATGCCTATGCCTTGCTCTAGCAGTTGGGATGCACAGTGTGCCAGTTTGATGCAGTGTGTGGCTAGTGTGGGCCGGTGAACAGTGATAGCCAGTGGGAAAGGTTGAGGGTGTGCCCTGGTTGTAATTTTGCTATTACTTTTTACTAAGAAGAATAAAGAAATACCGCAAGGGGCGCCAAGTGTTTGGGGCCAATCGGTGTCGTTGTGTGATCATTGAGCAGGGGCATTCTAGCCTCACTTGTACTTTCTTTTATGCTATCTGATGTGGTGTGTTTAATTTGGATGCTAAGTGGCTGTAATTGACGGTGTAATTAGAGCTAGTTGTGGTTTACCGCCCTTTGGGGTTCCGAAGGCCGATTACAACTCCTCTCTTGCACCTTGATCATCAATAGGGGTTTGAGACATCCGCTCCTCTTCCTCTTCTGTGAGAGTTAGAGATCTTTCCCTATGAGACATATTTACTAGACTCTATGGAGTATCCTTTGCCTAGTCTGTTGGGCTTGCACCAAGCCAACCTCAGGCTCACCTCTTGAAGAAGTTAGGTGGATCCCAGCAACGGAACCATTGAAACCAGCCTTCTTAGATTAAAGGGTGGTGAGATCCACTTTGACTATAGCATACATGGTAAATAGCCAAAAATTTAATCACCACAACCTTAATCACAAGGAGTTGGAGTGCTCCTACTCAGAAACAAGGACACCAATTGGCCCCAAACATTGGCGCCCCTTGCGGTATTTCTTTAATATTCATACAAAGCCAAGCGGCTGATTACAAGGTCTCCTGAAAGCTGCACCACAAGCAAACCACTGCCGGTAGACTTTTAATATCTTGCACACCCTGCAATCCCTGCTCAACCTTATATGGCGAATAGGCATCCAATCACTAGGCAATCACACATCCTTCCTTCCGACCAAGCGTGCAACAGATCCCAAAGGCATAAACTATCACTTTGTCCTCTGCACCTGCACAACCAAGTGACCAACCAGCCAAGCATGACTAAACAGATGCAGAAAAGACAAGGACAGGTAGAACCAACCAAGGAAACCCTTCCAAAATAGTTCGTCCCAATCTGTAGCCACCTCGGCCACTGCCCAACAGCATAAATCAGCCTTTCCTTGCCTGGAAACAATACCAAACGCAATAACCAGCTCACAACCAGTTCGGGAACGGCAGAAATAGGCAAAAACCAGCCTTCCTTTGCCAAGAATCCTCAGAAAACAAGTCGCCTGGTCTAGAAAACCCAGAAGCCCGGAAGGAACCGATGATTCAACTGTGGAACAGCCCGAAAGCAACACAGAACAGGTCGCCCCAATTGGAAAAGGCCCAAAATCAGCAGCAGTTGACAAGAATCAGCCAGAAATCAAATCATCTTGCTTCCTGCAGCCTGCCTGCAACCCAAAAAGCAGCAAAAACAAACTGATCTGGAGGCTCTTCGCACAAAAAAAGAATTTCGTTTTTGAGCTTTTGACAGCCCGCCAGCAGCCCACAGACTGTCCTGGTAGTCAAGGCCTCTCTCTCTTTCCTCTATGAGGATTAAGATGAAGAAGTGTTTCACTTACTGTTTTCTTTGTTGTTTTGCCTTTGGCGTGCAAGACAGTCAATGCTTCTGCACCTCCGCCCTAAGGAGGGTTTTGGAAGTGCTCCTCTTGATCAAGACCTATAGGCACAATCTCCTTCCACGTGAATGTGTTCAACCTCCCACTGGTGATGAGGGAGGAGTAAAATGCTAAATACTAGGATGATAGATCGGACAACAGTATGGTGGCCATGTCTTCTGAGGAAATCTCCTTTCTTGCTTAGAGTACCTCTTGTTGAGGAGGTTGCAACTTGTTGATATACACTTGCATGGATGGTCATGTGGGGGGGGTTCAACAGTCGCATTGGGACTTGACGGAAGCTCTCTTCATCAGGGAGACCTCACCATTGAGGAACACTAGATGCTCCCGAATCCTTGTGCCAGTGTCATGTGCTTGACGTGGTTGATTACCAGAGGAACAATGTAAAATATGAAGAATGGACACGAGCATTTACACGATCTCACAAGTGGGTCAATGTCTCTGCCTCATTCAGCTCTGTGATCCCAATAAATTCCCGAGTGGGATCGGGCCTTTCAACTCCGACAAGGATGAAGTCCACCACATCGTATGACTCCAGTACCAATTCCATCATCACTTGCAACACCCTATAGTTGTTGCGATCCAACTATCAGTCTATGGGAAATGAGAGAAGAACTGGAATCTTGATGGGCTTCTTAGCCATCTACAATAGACTTGCCATCTCAAAAGTGGGAGAACTAGCTCTTGTGAAAGGGAGGTGGGGTGGGGAAGAACAGATAGGATGGTGGGGCAAAGAAGAGAAGGGAGGCTGGATGGGAATGTAGAAAGAGAGAAGAGACTACTAACATGCCTTCTTCATGAAGTTCTGAATAAGTTGTTGTCCACGTCTACAACAGTCTTCTCGCCTTCGCCAAGCCCACCAAGTCCGAAACAACCCATGTAACAATGGAAGAGTTCTTGTTAGACATTGAACACTGCACTACACATGAAGTGACTGAAAACAAACAAGGTTGGTATGCTGACAGTGAGGCATCCTCACACATGTTAAACATGAAAAGTTGGTTCAAAGCCATGGAATCGGCACATTCAAAATCAAAGGTAACTATGGGACAACCGAACATGTCTTGTGAGGAGTATTTCGTTCATTATAGACTTGGGAACTAAGAAGGTAATCTCCAACGTACTCTAGGTTCCTGATCTTTTCAAGAATTTCCATTCTATGAGCCAGATGATTGGGAATAGGATGAAGGTAGAGTTCGACGATTAGGAGGTCTTTGTCAAACTAGAGAGACCTTTGCTCAAGGATGGTTTGTATCGGATCCATGCGATGCGTTATGGTTATACAGACAATTCCAGACTATCGCATGAGAGGTTTGGTCATGTCAACTATGGTACCTTGTCAGAGATGCAAAAGAGAGGTATGGTGGATGGACTTCCACTAATAGCAAGCGAGGAGGAGTGTGCAAGGCTTGCTTAGAGTACAAGCAACATTGAGAACCATTCTCGAAGAAGGTCACACATAGGGCAAATGCTCCACTAGAGTTGGTTCTCTCTTACATCTGTGGACCAATGTTTACTTAGTTGCTCGCAAGATCACGCTATTTTTTGACCCTAAGTGATGATTATAGTCGTATGATTTGGGTTTGTCTAGCTGAAAAATTATTGGGTATGGGGAGCAATGGAATGGAGAACAATGAAAAATTATTGGGTATGGGGAGCAATGAAAAATTATTGGATACGGATTGCAAGGAAACAAATGACAGTTGAGGAAACGAATTGTACTTGCAAATGGATAATGAAGAAACTACAAGAGTGGCCAATATATGGCCTCATGGTCAATTTCTTGACCAAGTCAATAGCTTGACTAGGACTAGTTGTAACCAGCCTACAAGGCCATACCAAGGCTAAGTGCTCACAACCCCCCTCCATGGTATGGGCTGAAGTATCTTGGATACATCACAGGTATACTTGGAAACTAGATCATGATTGCACATGTTCGTCCAAGATGGATATAGCAACCTATGATGGTACAGGGAGATCAACGTCACGTAATAAATGCTGCCAAGTGTAAGGCATGCCTAAAGCCTCAAACTTTGGTCGTGGTAGAGTCTTTGTGAAGAGATCTGCTAAGTCATCCTCCGTGGGAAGGTAGGATAACTGTACATTTCCAACTGACAGTCCCTCTCGAACATAATGATAATGTACCTCGATGTGCTTTGCACGGGCACAAAACATGGGATTACACACAAAGGCCAAAGTACTCTAGCTGTGAGTATAGATGACAGTAGTAAGTGTTCTGGCTGACATGCAGATCTGAGAGTAACTTGCATAGCCAAACACACTCTACTGTAGCTGCTGTGAAGGCTGCCTTGTATTCAGCTTCACAACTGGAAGTTGCGACTATAGGCTGCTTCTTGCTGAACCAAGAGATGCATGAAGAGCCAAGCATGAAAGACTTGCCATTGTCTGACACGCGGGTGTCATAACAACCTGCCCAATCACTATCCGTGAATGCATGCAATTCCAGTGAAGACTAATCACCATAGAACAGCCTCAAATGCTACGTGGCCTTCAAGTAAGGGAAGACCGCAAATGGTGTGTGTTGGGCTTGTGCATGTACCTGCTTCATTTGGAAACTGGATACTGCAAATCGGGCCTGGTATGACATAAGTAAATACCTTGCTAGTAAAGAGCGGCATCAAATGGGCACTCCCATCCTCGGAGGAGAAATGGAAGCGAGGTTCCAATGGAGTAGAAATCGGCTTACAATTGGAAGCGTTGCAAAGCTGTCTAATATATTTGGATTGACTCATAGAAGGGACATGCTAAAGAAACCCCCATTTCCACTAGATTGTCTACAAGGCAGGGAAACATAAACAAGGAAATGAGGGGTTTCAGCCCTGCTTGCAGCCCAGATGCAGAGGAACAAATAATTTGTCTGGTTGATGACTTGGCTGCTGAGTCGATGAATAGTGCAGAAAAGGAATTAGAAAAGGGGCAGGCATCTCTTACAAATGCAATTGTTAGGTTCCTTTCCACATTTGCGCATTAACTGCTGAGTCATTGCCCCCTTTCCTCATGTCTTCATCATCATGAGATTCCCTTGTTTCATGGCATCATGACCATTTAAGGTTGCTTGCTTCTGGGAATCCGTTGCCCAATTTTGGGCTTCCTCCATTCATGATTATGCCCCCCTCAACATTAGCAAACTAGATGCCCAAATAGTAGTGCAACCTGCCCATATCAGACACATCACAAACGAGTCTTGCAAATCTGCCTTGAAATCTGTAATTTTTTGCGTTTTGGGCCTAGTGATAAGCATATCATCCACATAAAGAGTGAAAATAAAAAATCTGATTCTCTGTTCCGGACATAAAGAGTGGTCTCTGTAGGGCTATTCTGAAGTCCAAGACATAGCAAAAAAGAATGTATCTTGGCATACCGTGCCTGCGGTGCTTGCTTCAAACCTTATATAGGGCCTTTTGCAAACCTTAGAGGGCCTTAGTGCTTACTGAAAGTCGTCACATTGAACGCGAGTCCCCATTCACTAGTGATTGCGGTCTACCATGTGTACTTGGTTGCTTGCTGTCCTTAGAGTATCCAAGAGCCACCTTGGAACTGTTTTTTGCTGTCTTATGGCAGCCCTCTCCTCATCAACTGCTTGATCATTGCATGAGCATCATGTGGCTGCAAATCAGGCTGAGCATGTGGAACCTGAGGAGGCTGAGAGGTGCTAGAAGCATGTGGAGCTGCAAAAGCTGATCTGAATCTGTAATAGATTGAAAGAGAAGCAAGGTATCAAACACGTCCAAGGCATCCATATTAGGCTGTCTTTTGCAGTCCAGCCAAGGTAAGGCTGCATGTTCAGAAAAAATAACATCCCTGCTAACAATAACCTTCCCTATAGCGGGCTGAAACAACTTGTAACCCTTGCTTTGTGAGCTGTAGCCGATGAAGATGCATTTGATAGCTTTAGCCTGCTATTTATGCCTTGTAAGAGGGAATGTGAGCAAATGCCAAAGATCCAAACACCCTCATATGAGAAAGCACTGGCTTACAACCTGTCCATGCATTATAAGGTGTAATTGTCTTCAATGCCCGATTCAGCACATAGTCCGTACACATGAGAGCATCTACCCAAAATTTATTCGGCAAAGACTTGCCTTTAAGCATACATCTGGTCATTTCCACTAAGGACCTGTTCTTCCGCTCTGCAACACCATTCTGTTGCGGGGTGTAAGGAGGAGTGCATTGATGAATGATGCTTCGGGCTGCCAAAAAATCAGCAAATTGTAAGCGGACCCCCGTCTTCGCCATCACGCCCCCCCTACGCTGCCTTCACGTTGCCACATACCTCGCCTATGTATCCTCTCCTGCTGCCCATCACCTCCATCCCACCATAGCCATCGCTCCCATACGCTTCCGCTCCCCACTCTCTTCTCCACACGCGCTCCTGGCTGCGCCTTCTTCCGGCCCTGACGCTTCCCTCCCCCCTTTTTGGCCTGGTGCTCTCCCCGCATTGGCGCGTTATCACCTGTCACCCACATCGAGGCCTGTGGTGGCTACACGAACCGAGCCGCTTAGTCTATGCGCCCTTGGTGCTCAGAGCAGCTCGTGGGCTGAGTTTTGGCTAGCCAGCAATAGAAGGAGGTGGTAAGGAGCTATCTTGCAGGACATGGAGGTGCGGAGGGCAGAGTTCTCTTATCACTTGTCCCATGCTAGGTGGGTGCACCCGGGGGATAGGATGACTCGGCAGTTTTTCCAGGCCACTGGGCCGTGGTCAACAAGGACGCAGTTGCAACGACTGAGAGACACAGAGGGTCAGATGCACATGAACCCCAAGGAGATTTCGGAGGTGACCTTGGACTTTTACAGGCAGCTCTTTTAGGCAGAGGAGGAGACCCTTGCATGCCTTGTGGCTAGGGAGGCAGTGTGGGAGCAGGTCCCATCGGTGGTATCTCTGAGCCTAAGTAGACGCTTAGAGGCCCCCTTCAAAGAGGAGGAGCTCTAGGAGGCCCTTAAGACCCTTCCTCCTCAGAAGTGCTTAGGGTAGGATGGTATGACCCCGACTTTCTTTCACTTCTTTTGGGTGAGGATTCGCAGTCCGCTCAAATGGGCCTGCCAGGGGATTTTTGCTACAGGCTCTTTCCCTTCCCCTCTGAGCCGTGGTTAGATATGTCTACTCCCGAAAGGGGGGGACAGGGCATACATTTGGTAGTGGAGACCGACTGGACACCGCATACCAGATCTTAGCCAAGGTCTTGAGCTTACGATTGAGGCCCCACCTCCCAGACATCATTCATGAAACACAGACGGGCTTTGTCCAGGAACACAGCATCTTGGATAACATCTTTACATTCTGGGAGGCATTGGATTGGGCCAGGGAGGAGACGTAGCCTCTCGCCATCCTTCTCTTGGATTTTGAGAAGGCGTATGAGAGGGTGGAGTGGTCCTTCCTAGAGGGCATGATGCAGAGATTGGGTTTTTCAAAGAGATGGATCAGAGGGGTCTCAGCCCTATATCCAAGGAGCTCCAGTCAAGTGACCATCGGGGGCCATATGGGAGAGCCCTTTCTTTTGTCTCGTTCAGTTCAGCAAGGTTGCCCGCTCACCCCCTTCCTGTTCCTCTTTGTGGCGGAGGCCATGGGCTATTTTTCTTTGCTCTTAGGCCGTTGGCCTCTCCGGCATGACACTTCCGATTTGGCAGGAGGATGAGCTGTTAGAGAGCTTTGTTTGTGGAGGGGACTGTGGGGAGCCTTGAGTCGGTCAGAGGGGCTCTGGCCATATATTGTGAGGCCTTGGGAGAACGGATCAACTGGACCAAATCAATAGGATTCTTCACGGGGATGGAGGAGGTCTAGGAGATTAGTGACCGGGGGGCAGCCCTTGGCTTCAGGTGGATCCTATGGGGGAGGACAACAAGATAACTAGGATATCAAGTGGGGTTGGATATCTCGGTAGAGCAGCAGATCACCCCAGTTCTTGAGAGCTTTCGACGTAAGCTTCTCTATTGGAGCTCAACAAAGCTGTCTCTTGCACGTAGAGCCCTAGTGGTGAACCGGGTCTTACTCGCCACGTCCTTGGTATATTGCATCATGCTGGTGTTTTCATAGAGGAGAAGATTGGTGTGGAATTTTCTCTAGGCGGGCTCGAATGGTCTACGGCATGGCAAACAATGATCCTCCCACAAGCGAGGGGTGGGATGGGCATCATAGACCCGAAGATGCAGAGTTGGGCCCTCCTAAGCAAGCTGGTGGCTCGTGGCCTCACACCAGGAACGGAGCCTTGGAAGCTCCTCCTTCAAAGGGGACTTCTCAAGAATGCTCCTCGGACCGGTGGACAGTGGTAGGAGTCTTACAGATGGATCTTCTACGAGGCACCGCTCACAAGGGGGGGCTCACCATTCATGAGGAGCCTGATCATGGTATGGCGTAGGGTCTCTGGGGGACTGATTTGAGTCCTTCCTACATCGAGGAGTTCAAGAGAGAGCCGATTCTTTGGCACCCCAAGGTTAGAGACGCAGAGGGACGGATGCTAGGGCAGAGGACACACATTGGATGGGCGCAGTGGGACAACGGTCCTGCTAAATCCTTTGGGGCCTGGAGACAGCTCCCCAGGGATCCAGACGACAGGATGAAGGTACTCTCTCACTTGCGCAGAGTAGGTATACGAGTGGCAGATCGTGGTGGGAGAGACTACATAACCCGTAGATACCCATTGCTGGGATGGTCAGTTCTCGCAAATGGGTGTGCCGCTCAAGGTCCGGTTCTTTAGGGAGCATTTGGAATTTATCTGCCGTAGGTTTTACAGGGTGGGACCTGGTGGGGGAGGCAGAGAAAATGGCACTCTTGGAGGATCTGGAGTGGCAGAGGATCAGGGTTGTTGGCGGCTTAGGCAAAGAGTGGCATATTGATCCTACCATGGTCCTATCTAGCCCCGAGGGCACGGTCTAGCGTCTCTAGCTATGGGAGGGCAGACCGCTTAGAGATATACAGTAGTTCCATCGGGACCTCGTGAGCTTCTACTGGGAGTCAAAGAGGGAGGTAGAGGAACTAGCAGTCTTGGAGGATCTAGAGTGGCAGAGGATCAGGGTTGTTGGCCGCTTAGGCAGAGAGTGGCATATTGATCCTACCATGGTCCTATCTAGCCCCGAGGGCGTGGTCTCGCGTCTCTGGCTATGGGAGGGCAGACCGCTTAGAGATATACATTAGTTACCAAGGGAGTGGTTCTGGCCAACACGACAGGGGCACTCAGACAGGATAGAGGAGCTATCTTCCTTCTCTTACACTACATGCATTGGCAGACGCATTCAATTAGAGGCAGCTGCTTGGACCCCCTAGAGGGAGCGACACTGGCTAGAGAAGGAGGTTCCTAGGGAGGTGGTCAGCCACTTTTGGCCACGGCTTTGTACCAGCTTGAGACCACGGAAGATATCGTACTTCTTCTGGATGGTGGCTCACGGGGCCTGCCGATTGGTCCTCGGCTGGAGCAGATGCTAGTGGATGGCCAATGCGCTCATTGCACGGAGGAGCATTGGAGACTATCCCACACTGTTTATGGAGCTGCTCGGCGGTACAGAGCATTTGGACAGCAGCTTTTTGGATTGTGGCGAGGACACAGAGGATGCGGAGAGAGTTCACGTGGGGGATGGTGGTGTGGCTCATAGAGGGTCACCATGCTTTCTCTATCGATCCGGTTTCATCGGTGTATAGGATTCATGATGAGCAGGTTTTCCGAATGAAGTTGCTCGAGGCAATACTGCCGTTCCACACCCGCCCGCAGGCTCTGTAGGAGGATAGTGTTTGGGAGATAGTGGCCAGCATCACGGCCTATAATATCTGGGTTGCTCATTGCAGTCAAGTGATGGGAGGGCAGCAGGGTTCCACTGACAGCTCCATTGGTAGCCATTTGGCAGGACATCATCTTCACTCTGCTAGCCAGCTAGGAGCGCGGCATCCCAAACTCTGGAGGAACTACCGCGAGGCGGGAACGGTTCTGCAAGGCTTGGCCTGCAGGCGCATTCTACACATTCTCTGCAGGAGATATCCGCTGGATGTATAGGCCACCAGCCTGGTTGTTAGCCCCTGTTCCGAACAGTCATTAGGTAGTGTGCTGGGATTGCCGACAGGCTGGTACTAGACAGCCAGGTCTTCTCTTTGTATTTACCATCATCAGCACTAGTTGGTAGCTGATTTGTATGGGGTTTACCTCAATTATAAAAGTCTTATCAAAATGCATTAAACAACGCATTTGTGAGGGCTGCCTGTTGGGGAAAATGCATAGGCATAAGATGGGACCCTTGGTGCATCTAGAAAGTTACACTTACTGCACAGTGATGTCTATGGTCCGATGTAGATAGCTTCTCTTGGGGGTGTCTACTATTTTGTCACTGTTTTGGATGACTACACTAGACACACATGGGTCTATCCTCTCAAAGCCAAGTTCTGATGTCTTTGTGTGCTTCAAGAATTTTTTAGCCATGACTGAAAATGAGACTGGATCTCAACTCTTGACCCTCCGTACAGATGTGGAGGGGGGGAGTATATGTCTCGACAATTTGACAATTTGCTGTTTTTGTTTTTTTGCAAAGAAAAGAACTTTCTATTAATACTTGGCCAAACTCTCATGCCATAAGTGTGTGTCTTAAATTAAGTGCATTAGCTTCATGCACAATGCAGTCATCATACCGATTGTCATAAACGGCACAACCATAACCATCAAAGGCAACCCTAAAGCCATTGGTAGAAATGGCTGAAATGAAAATCAGGTTTTTCTTGATGCCTGGAACAAACAACACTTCTAGAAGAGTGACTATATCTGCTGACACTGAAATAACCTCAACCTGTCCAATTCCTCAAGTGACAATGCCCCCCTTGCTCAATGTTTCAAATAAATCTCTGTAGGATGGAATGTACAAATACAAGTCCGAGTCAAAATCTGAAAGTGAAAAAGCTGAAGCATCCAATGACGGATGGCATGTCACCACAAATGCCCACTTATCATGAGCAAAATGTGTTGCCTCATGGGTGTGCTCATGGGCAGATGGTGCATTTGTGACTACAAGTCCCTGCTGTTTCTTCTTCTTGGAAGCAATGCACTTCTTGGCACTCAAATATGTCATGACCTGGTTTCATGCAGTAATTACAGCGCTTCTTCTTCTTCCCATCAGCAAGGGAAGAGGAGAATGAGGTGCTAGATGAAGGTTTGGGCTTGCTGTAATTTTTTCCAACCTTTGCCTTTGCCCTTGTGATCGGTGGCAAAGGCATGATCTGCAGGAATAGAAGCAACCCGAATATGAAGACTCTGCTCCTCCTGCAGGAGTAGGGAAACAAGTTGATCAAAGGAATAGTGGTTGGGGCTACCCATAGACACGTCGTAGCAAATTCCCGTCAGGCAGCCCATCAAGTGTCGTGGAAACGACCTGTACATCTGGGACAATATCACCCACATTAATAAGCTGCTCACAAAAGTCCTTGACTTTGATGAGATAAACATCTATGTTGTTCCTTTTCTGCATGTGTACACTCCTCAAAAAAGTAACTCTAGCCTTATTACAAACTTGATACGAACGGGACGGAGTATCCCATGCATCCTTGGCTGTCCTGCAAGATCTGATGTGAGGAATAATGAATCTCTTGTACACAAATGCAATAACAGCGTTGGCTTGGACATCCCTCCGATCCCGGTGAGTTTGCTCTGGTGTAGGAGGATTTGGTAGTAGAGCCAAAGTTGCTGAAGTAGCAATAACACCACCTATAGTGGATGCGGTGGCAGCCGGTGTCCATCCCTGAGAGACAGCTCTAGTCTCCTATCCAGATACAAATTCTTGGATACCAAGAAGTGGCGCACCAAGTACAACCACATGGGTTATTTGGTACCATCGAGTTTGTCTTCAGCTCAAATCATTCCAACAAATCCAGGTTGGCCATTGCATAGATTCCCAGAAAAGAAAGTGCCCTGCAAACGTCAAAGCCTCAAGGCTAGTATGGCAATGAGCTTGCTACTCAAAAAGCTGACTGCAGATCTGCAAATGTGAAATAAAAAGTGACAGCAAAGTACGTGCAAATGTGAATGCCAATGCACTGCTCAAACACTGTGCAAAATGCAATAAGCTGTTCGGCAAAATCTGCCTTCAATCCTGCAAAAGTCTGCACAAATCTGTCCAAGTGTATGCACAAATCTGCTCCAAAGTACCTGAAATTGAAGTCAACGGGAGCTAATGCAAGTCAACGGGAGCAAAAGACCCAAGTTCTTGGAAGCTGAATGTGAGAAATTGAAGGACAAGGCCTTACCAGGCAATCTGAGAGCAAAGTCTGCAATTTTGCAAAAGCTCCAAATTATGGGGAGGGCAAATGTGCCAGAAGAGGATAAATGCAAGAAAAGCCCCAAATTTTAAGTGCGCTAGGCAATGCCACTAAAAATCTGAACCCATGTGACCCAGAACCAAATTGAATGCTGTGAAGCTGGCTGGAATGTCTGCAAACAAGTTGTGCCAAACTCTACAAGCTAGTGATTTGTAGAAAAAAGGCAGGCTGTACGAACACTAGAGACTGAAGCGGGTCTGTCAAAAGATGGTGCAAAGTAGTGATTCCGTATGGTTTGTACGGAGAGATGTGGCGTGGATGAAAGTCACGACTAAGGTCTTCTTTAGAAAAAGGCAACCCAAAGACTGGTACAAGAAGCTGCAATGTCGGTCGATAGTGGCGCAAAATTGCTGGAGAAGCTTACACAAGTCACTGGAGTTTGAAACGAGCCCGTGGGAGCTGCTGCAGGTGTTGAAAATGCTCGCGGGAGGTGAAAGTGCAGGTGGGAGAGGCGCTTGGTCTTGCCCTCAATTCGCTATTCTGTAAGGCTATACGAACCAACGTAACAGGAAGGTGTTTACAATCGTGGCCGCAAGCTCAAGTCTTCCTTAAAAAATGGCGACCTAAAGACTGGCGCAGGAAGCTGCAATGTTAGTCTGAGGCGGCGCAAAAAATGCTGGAGAAGCTTACATAGGTTGCAGGGGTCTACAACAAGCCCGCAGGGGCCACTGCACATGATGAAAATGCTCATGGGAGTTTAAAATGTAGGGAGGAGAGGCACCTGGTCCTAGCCTCCAATGCAGGCGGGACTTGAAAATGCAAGTGGGAGAGGCGACTGGTCTTGCTCTCGAATCATTATTTTGAAAACGTACGCAAGGGTTTGAAACGAGCCTATGGGGGCTGCTGCAAGGAACGCAAATGCTCGCAGGTGTTGAAAGTGCAGGCGGGAGAGGTGCATGCTCTTGCCCTCAAATTGCTACTCCGTACAACTATAAGGACATACTTGAAATGAAGGTGTTTACAATCATGACTGGTCGTGGCTCCAAGCTAAGGTCTAAAGCCTCTGGACTCTTTGACCCAGACAAGAAGCAGATCCTCATAAGCTTCTTTAAAGAGACAGAGCCCAAGCTAGAGGTGGCAGCACATGAATCTCCATTGATAGGCCCATCCACACCTAGATTGGCTATTAAGCAAAAAGAGGAGTCGTCAAAGGCTGAACCAAAGGACCAGAACCACCAAAGAAGATCCTCGCAAAGGAGAGGAAGGTCCATTGTCAAACATTCCATAGTCAAGTTTAGAGGTGAGAAGATCTCAACAAATGTCAAAGAATTCCACCTGCATTACTAGCTCAAAATTGTGGAGCCAAGGTCTTTTGAAGAAGCAAGATGTATTGGAGTGGCAAGTTGCCATGGAGGGAGAGATGGATGCCATTCTAAAGAAGCAGACTTGGGGCTTGGTGGATAGACCTATCAAAAGGATGGTGATCGGCACCAAGTGAGCAAAGCTCAAGTATGATGGCAGTTTTGGACAAGTACAAAGCTAGGCTAGCGGTCAAATGTTATGCTTAGGGGGAGGGCCTTGACTTTGATGAGACCTTTGCCCTGACAGCACTTGGCTGTCCATTTTGGACGGTCCAATTTTCAGTTGGATGTCAAGTCTATTTTTTGAATGGTAACTTGGAGGAAGGAGTTTACATGGATCAACTAAGGGATTTCATGTTCCAAGTACAGGTACACAAGTAGCTGTGTACGGGTAGAAACAAGCCCCAAGGGCATTGTATAAATGCATTGATGACGTCTTCAATAAGATTGGATTGTCTTGAAGTCCATTGGGATGCAAACCTATATCTCTTTTCAAAGGGAATTGGTGGATGTTAGGTTTTAGAATGCAGTCATCGGTTTGGCAGCTATATTTTGAGACATCCGAGACTGTTATCACATTAAAAGACTCGACTTTATTCCTAGAAGACGAACTGACCTCCACGCATCCTTACGAGGCTTGCTGTGGAGGTCTACAAACATGAAAGTATTTCCATAACGGCTTACAACTAGGCAATAGCGCTTGGGCTGCATAAAATGACAAAGGGCAACCCATTGTCGATCAAAAGTCACACGTCATGTAGAGAAAGGCCACTTAGGCCTCCGAGCATATATTTTGAAAAAGAGAGAACTCAGACGACTAAACCGCAAGAGATGGTCGACTCAAAACTATCCTACACAAGTGCTGAACCACACGCTCTTATAGAAAGGATTGCCACCTCCAAGAAGATCTTCCAGCAAGATGGAACCATTGCCAACCAATGAGTTGCTCCCCTGCTCATCCCAAGAGCTGGCTACTAGCATCAGGGAGAAGGCAACTTCCACTATGCAGCCCGACTCTAATGGAAGGTAAGTCTTCTCCAAACCGATCAGAGGTAAAAATGTTGCTACAAGGCTTGTAGAACCACCATATGAAGACGTACATGAGGAGCCAACGTTGTGCCTGCCTACATGCATCTCTAGAATCTTATTGAGGGAGTCCCCTCCCAATAGTTTACCAAAAAGGCTAACAATCCCTCCATAAACTAAGCAAGGGGAAAGAGACATAAATACTTAATTGATAAACAAAACCCCCTATAGAACGGTCCACACTAAAGAAGAGTTGATGAAACGACACAAGAACCTTTGACGAGCTTTAGGCCTTTAGAAGGTGTAATCATGTTCTAGATCTATCATGGGTCACAAGCCTTCTCAAACCAAGCCTGCAACATGTTCGTCTTGTGCATCTACAACGATACAAGATTTACCATTTAAGTCCTTTGTCTTCACGTCGAAAGCCTTCTTGTAGCGGAACCTTTCCACATGACCATCACATCGACAATATTCACAGGTCATCGAACTCTTCTTACCTCCACCCTCTCTATTTGTCCTTTTCTCTCCTTAGCTGCATAAGCTGGCTCACTCCCTCTAGCAACCATAATCATCTATGTTCTTCTTTCCTCTCTTAAAAGGATGGACACAAGGTCAGAGTGTCAAAATTCAACCTCAAAATGGTCACAATTTTCGAATACCTAGGTGGAAGGCTAGTAAGTAGGATTGCCTTAGCATCCTCATCTTCAACCTAAACTGACAGAGCTTGAAGTTGCTTAACGATCGATTGCATCTTGTTGAGGTGTGTCGCCAATGAGTCTCGATCTCCCATTTGAAGGCCGAAAAGCTCTTGCTTGAGCATTATCTTTGAATTTCTCACCCTTGAGTGAAATAGGATTTCCAACTTACTCCAATTTCGGGCTGCTATTTTCAAAATATCAACATGATGAAAGAATTCCATTCCAAAGGCCCTAATTCTCTCTCACTCTTCAAATCCCATGCTTGCATTTTCTTCAGATCCTGCAGGTTTCTTCTTAGGGGAGAGCCAGTTGTACAAAGATTGCAATAAAGACCTTTGGGCGGAGGGGGGGGGGGGAGGAGTCAGCCCTTCTTTCTGGCCCCTAGTGCTGTGTATTGCTCCTCTCTCTCATCTCCCAATCCTTCTCCTTGTTGGCAAGTTAGTTTCTACAAGCCCTACACGATTCCCAAGGCTGTACAAAGTTTCAGGGCCAGTTTCTAGTGCTCTTGCAAATTGCGATTCACTCCCAAAGATCCTGTTTCAATTGCGATGGAAGTACTCAGCCACCCGTGAGTTTCAAATTGCTGCGATTTTGTTCCAAGAGTCTGCTAGAGAATTGTGATTTGATTGGGAAGGTGTTTTCTTGCTGCACTTGACCTTTCCAGCCACCCACAGCAACTCTAGTTGCTGTTAATCAGGGTTTTCAGGCTGTTTTGAGGTTTAGTTCCGGTTTCAGTGGTATTAGAGCAAGGGTTGGTTGCTTTCCTTGGCAGCCATGATCCAAGAAGAGGAAAAAGTTGCTCTTGTTCAGCTTTGGGCAAGAAATTGCAAGCACAAGTGTGTGCTAGATGTTCTCTGTATTGCAATTTTCAGTTTCAGCTTGTTGTTTGTTTCCTAAGTTGCTCCAGGGAACAAGAACTCTACTTCGAACATTACCAATTATCTTAACTTTCAGCCGATTGAGAAGTCATGGTTATGGAGCAAGGGAGTTCAGCTACCAAGGGGCCCAATTCAGCCTCTAGATGACCCAGTAAGAAGCATTGCAAGGGATCTGAAGACGACCTTAGCTAAGGATTTGTGAAAGAAAAGATCAAGGAGTTTCTATCTTTGAAGCGAAAGCCTCGATTTCAGCTTCTATTCGGAGAGACGATGACCAAGCAAGTTTTAATGTAAAAAAAAATAAAGGGAGATCAAGAGCTTTCTCTCACTTCTCCATCAAAAGACCTCTCTAAGCATTCACATACTTCAAGGAAGTGTTCTCGGAATCTTGTATCGCACCAGAAGCGTCATACTTCAAGAATAAGAGGGAGGAGTTTGAAGCCTCACGGTAGACGAAGCTGAAAGCATGGAAGGAGATCTCCCAGTTCAAGCCCATCTTCGAGTTCTTCTTCTTCCTCTTCCTCTTCCTCTTCCTCATCTTCTTCTGTACCCCGAGGATGCTCTCATCATAAGCGTAGAAGAAGGAGATCTAGATCTTGAAGTAGAGACTTCAAGAAAGGTGGTAAGCCTGTCAAGTTCACTACTTTTGATGGAAAGTATGGAGCCACTAGAAAGCTTTGCAGCTCATTTGTCAGTTTGATATAGCTTTCAAAACAGGGCACTATCCCGAGAGTTCCAAGTTAAAGATTGTAAGTCTTCATCTAACACAGTGTGCTAGTGCTTGGTGGGGAGCTCTTCTAGTTGCAAAAGAGGCTCCAAAGACATGGAAAGACTTAAGAAGCAGTTTTTGCCCAAGAATTTCTATGATGATGTTCATACAGCTTGGGAAAGCGTGTGCATGGCGGCCTCTCACACCATCGAGACATATAATTAAAAGTTTTGGACAGCTTATCTTCATATCACACCCTTCAAACAAATTTCAGAAAAGATGAAGCTTTGGAAGTATCGAGTGGGATTGCTTCCCAACATACGAACTCAAGTAAGCATTGATCCAAAGAAGATGAAACTCCGTGATTTGATGCATTCAGAGGCCAGGGATTAAGACAGAAGAATTGGGAGTATCTTTGGATGCAGAACATGTTTTTAAAGGGGATCCAGTCAAAGTCACACCTTTGATTGGAAAGCTCAGAATTCATGTACAAGACTATGTGGACCACGAAGAGTTTTATGTATCACCTCTCAAGCATTATGATGCTATTTTGGGTATATAGTGGTTCCATAGAAAGAAGGTAGCTCTTGATTTTAAAGCAAGAATTCTCAGTTTTGTGCATCACTATAAGCAACACAAGATTTTGGCCAAAAGAAAAGGCGAGCCATTCTAGTTGTATCAAATATTTTCATTGCTAAATCAATAAAATCTGCAATTTCTGCGTATATGGCCTTTGTTAAAGAGAAAGAGGGTGAACCTCTAGTGGAAATAAGTCCTTTAGAAAGAGAAAATTTTCAGTTTCTAGAATCTTTCAAATATTGGTTTTTAGATTATCTACCAAGAGAGCTTCCTCTGAAATGGAGCGAAGATCATGTTGTAGAGATCCTTCCAAGAAGCGAGCCCTCGAATTGGCTACCTTATTGTGTGAGCGCAGCCCAGAGTAAAGAAATTATGGCACATGTACAAGATTTTCTCTCCGAAGGACTTATCAAGCCCGGTTCCTCACTCTTTTGTTCACCAGTGCTCTTAGTTCAAAAGAAGGATGGCTCTTATCGTATGTGTGTGGATTATAGAGATCTTAATAAAATGTCAGTCAATAACAGGTTTCCAATTCCTCACATAGATGATATTTTGAACAGGGGCCACGATTTTCAGCCATATTGATTTGAAAAGCGAATATCAGATAAGGATCCACCCACAAGATGTCCATAAGACAGCTTTTCGGACCACTTTTGGACTTTATGAGCTTTTGGTGATGCCTTTTGGGCTTACCAATGCGCCAGCCACTTTCAATTGTATGATGGACAGAATTTTCAGATCTTACAGGCACTTTACAGGTACTTTCTTTGATGATATTTAGGTCTTTTCTAAGACAGAAGAAGAGCACAAAGAGCACTTGGCTACCGTGTTTCAAGAACTCAAAAATCATAAGCTTCCCATTAATGCCAAAAAGAGTGAATTTTTTCTTGATGAGATTCATTATCTTGGACACATTATTTCCAAGGAAGGGATTGATCTAGCCAAGATAAAAGCTATACAGGAATGGCGAGAGCTCTCCTCGATACATGAAGTACACAACTTTCTTGGGCTTTGTTCTTATTACAGACGCTTCATCAAACACTTTGTTGATATAACAACCCCCTTACATGACTTGACCAAGAAAAATATAGTTTTCAGGTGGGGAGAAAGACAAAGGACAGCTTTTAATGCTCTCAAAGAAAAGCTAAGGACCGAGCTTATTCTCGTTGTTCCACATTTATAGAAACCGTTTGATGTGGACTGCAAGAGTGTATGGGAGCTGCCCTCTATCAAGAAGGTCGAGTTATAGCTAATGAAAGCAGGAGGCTGCGTAGTGGCGAGATGCATTTAGGTGTTTATGATAAAGAGATGCTAGTAGTTATTTATGCTTTAGCTATTTTAAAGCCTTATCTTCTTGGAGCTAACTTTATAGTCAAGACTTAACCACCAGAGCCTCAAGTATTTCTTGACTCAGACCAAGATCTTCGAAAAGCACATGAAGTGGGAAAATTTTATGTCCATGTTTCATTTTCCGATTGTCTATACTCGAGGAGCTCGGAACAGAGTTGCGGATGTTTTATCTAGAAGGCCTAAAGTGAATAATGTCACCATAGCATATCACCGGGACTTGAAGGTCATGAAAGAGCTTTATTTATAGGATCCAGATTTCTTAGAGATCATGAGAAATATTTAGTAGGGAGTATCATCTAGCCAGTATACAGTGAAAGACAAATTCCTCATTAAAGATGATAATCTTTGTGTGACTCAAGACATGCGAGCCAAAGTTTTGGAAGAATGTCATGCTCCTACTTATGCAGGGCATCGAGGTATTTTGTCTAGTACACATGCCATTGAGAGAGATTTCTTTTGGCTAGGGATGCAGAAAGACATTCACAAGTTTGTAACTGAATGTCTTACCAGCCAAAAGGTAAAGTATGACGAGCACGAGACCCTAGGACTTCCCATACCACTGGGACCATGGGAAAGTATTGCGATGGATTTTATCTTTGATCTTCCTAGATCCAAACACGGGAATGATGGGATATGGACCATCATTGACAAGTGCAACAAACAGGCCCATTTCATTCCAACAAGACAAACTATTAAGGCAAACCACATGGCCAGATTGTTTTTTGCACAGATCTTCAAGCACCATGGGATGGCTAAGTCGATTGTTAGTGATCGAGATCCCAGGATGACTAGTTTATTTTGGAGAGCATTATTTAATAAAATGGGGACGAAGTTGGACTTTTCATCCTCAGTCAGACGAACAAAGTGAGAATGCCAATTCCACGGTATTGGATCTTCCAAAGTGTTATGCATCTGCACAGAAGGTCGAATGGGAAAAGTATTTTTCTCTTGTAGAATTTGCATACAATAACACTGTTCACAGCTCCATAGGAAAAGCCCCATTCAAAGTTATTTATGGAAAGGTGATTCGTCCACCTATCCTTAGAACAAAGGACGAGATATTTGCAGCCGACCAGTATGTCCGAGACTTAGATACAGCTTTCTCTCAAGTTCGGATAGTAATTGAAAGATCTCAACAAAAGAAAAAGAAGGTAGCAAAGAAGCACTAGAGGGAGATGAATCTCCAAGGAGACCGGGTGGTACTAAAGTTTGAAAAGACACGTCTCAAAAAGATGAAAGGAAAAGAGAAAGTATACCCAAAGTTATCTTCTAGGTATTACAGACCATTCAAAGTTAGTGAGCCCATAAATGAAGTCGCTTTTCGACTAGAGCTGCCCAAGACTTGGAAGATTCACAAAGCTTTTCATGTGAGTCTTCTAAAGAAGTATCACGGACCAAAACCCACAGAACCAGTTCAAGAAGAGCGGAAGAGATAGACGAGATTCTGCAACCAGAACAAGTTGTATATCATATAGAGAAGATGAGAAATTCTTCTCAGAGTATCCTCAAGTCCTATAGTTGTATCAAGAAGCTTTCCAGTTGAGGATAATTGTTTAGAAGCTGAGGGGATGTCACCATTTGGGACTTCTCCCAAGAAAATAAAGAATAATCTTTATTAGAATTGGCTTCGGTTGGTTAACCAAGAATAAGTTTTATTGTTTTACTTTTGCTTTGCATTAGTAAAAAGAGAAAGAGAACTACGGGGACGTCCACAAGGGACTAACAATAGTCCAAGAACTAGAATGCATGCATTTGACCGCTAGTTGGTTAAAGTGTTGGTATTTGTTTTGGCAATATATAGGACCAAGAGGAGTGCAAAAATGCCCAAGAATTAAAGAGGAAAGTGCAAAAAGCAGGTCCTACAAAGCAAAAAGCATATAGAATTAAAGAGGAATTTGCAAAAAGCAGGTCCTACAAAGCAAAAAGCATATAGAATTGGGTTCCCACTTTATGGATGGCCCCACAAGGGCATAAATCAGCTAAAAATCTAGCACAAATTTTAAATAAAGCACTGTAAAGCTAAAAGGTTTCTAAGAAAAAGTAAGCCTAATTTAGGCTAGAAAAGCTAAAAGCTCCCCCTAGCTTTTTAGAAAATCTCTTGCTTTCGGGTTGGAGGCTAAGCCTATAAAAGAAGAGCCTCTAAGCTCTAGATCACTTAGATTGTACTCAGTTCATGCTCCCGTGGAGAGCCAATTGTACAAAGACTATTTTCTATTGCAATAAAGACCTCTGGGGGAGGCCAGCCCTTATTTCTGGCCCCTAGTGCTATGTATTGCTCCTCTCCCTCATCTCCCAATCCTTTTCCTTGTTGGCGAGTTAGTTTCTACAAGACATGCATGATTCCCAAGGTTGTACAAAGTTTCAGTGCAGGTTTCTAGTGCTCTTGCAAATTGCGATTTACTCCCATAGATCCTATTTCAATTGTGATGGAAGTACTCAGCCACCCATGAGTGCCAGGTTGCTGCAATTTTGTTCCAACGAGTGTGCTAGAAAATTGCGATTTGATTGGAAAGGTGTTTTCTTGCTTCACTTGAGCTTGTGTTTTCTTACTGCACTCGCAACTCTAGTTGCTGTAAATCCGGGTTTTGAGGCTGTTTTGAGGTTTAATTCCGGTTTCATCCAATCATGGCCTATCATGTCCTAGGCCAACCATGAGTAGTCAGGCCTAACTAGGGTCACATTCATAGAGACTACACTTGGGGGATGGTGGCTTGGTTGACAGAGGGAGGACACGTGTTTCAGATTGATGAGATCTCCCCAACCTACTAGATACAGGGTCAGAGCATCTAGAGGATCGCACTCCACAAGGCAGTCCCCCCTGATAGTCTAGCTCCTCCTCCTCCTAAGGAGGACAGTGTCTGGGAGGTGGTAGCCAGCATCATGGCTTGGAACATTTGGGTGGCTCGCTGCAGTCTTGTGATGGGTGAGCACCCAATTCCACCCGCGGCTACCCTAGTTGCCATATGGCAGGATATCATTCACACTCTACGGTCCACCTGGGAGTGCGAGACTCCAAGCTCCAAGGCGAGTATCGAGAGACGTGCTTGTTTCTGCAAGGCTTGGCCTGCAGGTGTTTTCTACATCTTCACTCCACGAGGGATTCGTTGGCTATATAGTCCCCCCACTTGACTGTTAGCCCCAGTTCCAGAGATCCCCTGAGCAGTGAGCTGGGTTTCTCTGGAATTGGCCAGTTTTTTCTTTCAACCTTTTCCGATTTTTTCCATACTCAGCAACTTCGGGGCTATTGTCTTGTATGAAAATCTTTCAAGCATTAATAGAAGGTTCTTTCTTTGAAAAAAAAAAAACTAGGGTCACATTGAGAGTCACTGTCTCTGGAACATATCGGAGATTTGTTCCTATTGTCCTTGGCTCCTCTCTATGGAATGTACTTGCGGGTGATGGGAAGTAGCCTAGTGTCAAGATGCCGCAATAATAGTACTTTGGATGGGGCGCGTGCTATGTTTGGGTCCCAATCTTGGTGTCTCCCAATTATATCTTCTTTTATGAAGAAGAGGTTTGCCTTCTCCTACACATTGGGCAACACATTGTGACGTCAGATCTAGCACTAGCAGCATCTGCTGTCCACATGGTGAAGATTGTAAGTGTACTTTTGTGTATATCTCGTTGTCTACTTTAGATCTGTGCATAAAACGTTCATATGCACATGTGCCCACATTCAGTAGGATCTAGATCTGGATGTGATCACGTGGATTCAAAATGGTTTTTGATGCATGTTATGGCTTGGGTTGGGCCTAGAAGCAAGTCCCATTCACGATTTAATCTCTAACATTTCTAACTTGTCTTGAATTAAAGCAACATGATTCACAATGGAAGAATGTACAAGCTCATTGAGCTAAATGATAATTAGTTAACAAGCAAGTTTATGGAAAACTTGAATGAACAAATTTCATATCTAGTCAAAGGAAGTTCTCCTTCAAATTTTCTAGATGCACTTGCAAAATTGATAAACTATGGGTAGATTGTCATATAGCAATGAAAAACAAAAACTTGAAGTAGTTTTATAGGAGCATCAAAGAAGAAGGTCAAAGCCGATTTATAAAGAATTAACAAGGAGCAAATTTGCAGCTTCAAATTTTGGACAATTCTAGAATGAATGATGACCTCCGAATGGATCCTAAAGTTAGTAAAAAATCACTTGTGAAGGTGAGAAGACATAGTCAATGGATTGAGGTGGCATTTTCAACCTCAACCTTGGTTTCACTGGAGCTCTTTTTGAGTTTTTGCTTACTCTTCTAGAAAGATTTTTCTCATGTCCAGCATGATGTATTTCCGCATCGAGCTTACTCCCACGGGTTTTTTTCATACTTTATTATAGAGGTCTCTTTCATGAAATTTTTTTTTTGTAGTTTTGAAGTTCAAAGGTCAACAATTCAATTTTTCTTACACTTATCTTTGTTGTGGTTCCTTTCCTATGATCTTGACGCATGGATTGATTTTATCAACTCTATAATTCAAAGTTTTCAATCATTATGGAATGACATTTGATGAATCTAGGATTGATTCGAAGGTCATCGATCATTAATGTCTTCTCACCTTCACAAGTGATTTTCTAACAAACTTTAGGGTCGATTTGGAGGTCCTCGTTCATTCTAGAATTGTCTGAAATTTGAAGCTGCAAATTTGCTCCTTATTGCTCCTTCTCATTCTCTTATAAATATGTTTTGACCTTCATTCTTTGATGCTTCTATAAACCTACTTCCATCTTTCAAGTTTTTGTTTTTCATTGCTGTATGACAATCTACCCATAGTTTATTAATTTCGCAAGTGCATCTAGAAAATTTTAAGGAGAATTGGCTCCCCTTTTTTCTCAGAGACTACATCAAGGACTCCATTCCTTAAGGAATATAACCCTCTTAGAAGAGGCTGTCTTGGAGGACCCTTGCATGCTCGCCCAACTGGCCATCAGAGTGTGAATGGTATCAGCCCAAATACTGGCCAAGGTATGAGAAGAGTGGACCTAAGACCCAGCAATGGCCTCTGTGCATCTGGCCCTCAAGATTTGCCACGCAGTAATGCTAGCTAGTATCTCCCAAGTAGAATTCACATCCGCATGCACCGGTCTATCGAGAGATAGGTACGTCCTCCAAAGAGCAAGGCTCAACTAGGTGCCGTCAAATACAAATGGCCCAGGGGCCATCCTGCCACTCGTAGAATATATGAGGACTGATAAAGATAGCCAAGCCACTGATCCCCATGTCATGAAGAAATGAGAGGGGAGAAAAGTGTTGAGAATCCTGGCATCCCCTATCTAAATTGCTCTCGCATGTCTGCGGTCCCATAAGCAATGATGAATCAACTCACGTGCAGATGAGCACCTCGAACAAGTGGAATCTTCCCCAAACCTAGACCTCCACCTGCAATTCCTCCATGCATAGAAATCCAAAAAAATAAGGTAACCTTTCTATTTCTTCGGCATTTCCAGAGCCTTCTCCAAAATCATCTCCGCAAGTCAACTGCCCTCCCAATAAGGCTACAAAACTTTCGAGTGCACCAAAATAGCACACACTTCAAAATTCAAAGCAAGGCTACTATAATTGAAGACGACAAGGAAGGTGTATCTACAAGGCTGTCTATGCAAATCTTTGCTACTCTTGAGAATCTTAGAAATCCCATACTCAAGCCATGGTGATAAGGATAAAAAATAGATATCCAAGGGAAGAGCTATGAGTTTATGATTGATTGGGGAAGTAGTCTTTGTTTTGTCCCCTCATAGTAAGGGATCTGAAACTAAAGCTTGTGACATTTTCATAAAGGCTTGTAGAAGTTGCTAGTGGGAGAAGGAAATTTATGAGAGGTGCGGTATAAAATTTCAATTTTCATCTATGACAAGATCATTAAAAACCAAATTTCAGTTTTTGGATTAGAAAGAATAATGTGCTGATCAAGATAGATCAGATTACCAAATCCAAAGCTATAATGTAGTGGGGAAACGGAGTCATAAAATTGAAAGATAATGAGAAAATTAAAAACTACTTTTGGAGATAAAGTGTCTTGTGCCGTAGAAGAGATCTCAATAATGCAACTTTAGTTGGCCATTTGGAAAGGAGCCAATTGTATCGTGTATTCTTTTCTAAAAGAGCAAGACAAACAAGAGTATGTAAATAAACTTTTTACATTCCCCCAATATGCATCCTCGAGACTGCTTAATCATATGATGTAACTTATTCCAAGGGCAATTTCTCATGTTAGAGCACTCTATGGATCACACTACAAGTAAACACAGAATTGAAAATTTAGTTAGATGATTGATTAAAGAAAGGCTTTATTAGAGCCGTTTTTCCTTTATGGAGAGCCAGGTTTATTCCAAAGAAGCAAGATGTCTATGTATAGATTAAGCACAAATATCCTCTGATCTAATGTCAACTCTAAGGTCAAGGGCATCGAAGCATTTGTATAGAGGCATGCTCTTTCTACACCATTTGATTAAAAGTGCAAATGGATAATCTATTTGCAGTACGAAGGGTGGGCGGTGTTTGTTAGACAGAGCAGGAGGAGGAAGAGTGGGGGGTGGCCCAACTCTAAACTATCAACATAGCAATTACAAAGTTACAAGATGGAGAAAATGTGAAGTACCTTTAATGAACATTATCCTTAAGCACTGTCCTTTAGTTCTAAAGTTGAGTCTTCATACAACAAAATTTGAGCGCTCTTTAAGACGAACATTTTCCTAAGTGTTGCTTGTTTGCTCTTAGTAGCATGGTCCCTAGAGTGAAAGCAAGGACTGTAGTGGTTGTCTCTATAAAAGAGGTGCCGTAGGTGAATGCTCGCATTCGAATTTTCATTTTGACATTACATTAGCAGTTTGTGAACATGTTTCTTTGGCCTTATCTCCATCTATAGTTATACAAATACCTTCATAATTCTATAATATATCCAATCTTATAGATTAAATGGGACTATAAAATGAGAGAGAACAAAGGAGAGAAAAAAAGAGACAAGGGAAGAAGGTGTCATGAACCGGTTGGAGGATGCACATGTGTGAAAGAATGATGCATAATGTGAGAAGCATTGGCCCTCCAAATGGGGTGGAAGGAGTGCCCACGTGAGTGCATTTTTGCTATTGAGAACTAGAATGCTCATACACACATTCCATGCATACGAGAGGTCACAACCTCTCATGCCTCCTGGGATCCATCCCTTGGGCATACCCCATTATTCTACCCTTAGCCTATGACTCTTTTATGCCTACCATTTATTAATGCACCCATGCATTCCCATCCATTCCTAACCTAAGACCTACATATGTGAGTGCACCATTTATTCCATATCAATTAATATATCAAATACATTATCTATACGGCCTTAGCCATTTAAGCCTACCTAGCCTACCTTCTAATTTATACATTTCAATCAACCTAGCTTTTTACATTTTAGGCTATAAAATCGAGTCGTGACATGCCCTCTTGCTTGGGACATAGATGTCCTCATCTACTAGGTACTCTTCTTTGCCTTCATGGTCTTTAGCACTCTTTAGGTTCTTGCATATACTTCCATACAACATCTTCAATGTTTCATCTTCGTGTCTAGTACTCCTGCCAAACAAGTCCAACATTAGTATGTTTCTTTAAATCAAATTTCCAAATAAATCAATAAGAAATACATAGTACTTATCTTTCATGTTGTGTTGTCCATGTACTCCTTTGCTTTGGACATTCCTACAAAGACTAATTCAACTTTATTCATTAGGGTTAGTAGGAATTCAGTTCCGGTCTACTTTTCCTTTCCAATAGGATACCAGTTCCTAATCTATTTCTCTCATATGTATGCATTGGTCCAAGTTCCAAGTGACCAGCTTGGAACCATTAGTTTTAGGTTGATCAGACCCAAAACTTAGAAGATCAAGATCATCAGATCTTGCTTGAGTACTCATTCTAGACCACCAAGTCTAATTGTGGATCCACCCATAGTCATGCGTCCATGACTCACCAATTACTTGAGATCTCTCTAAGGTTACCAGACCTTACTAAGCACTTACATATCCACCACCCAGTCCAACACCTAGGTGGGACTATGGACCCTTTCAATGATCATTCCAAATGAATCACTAGTTTAAATGTCCTAACTACTTGAGATTTCTACTCAACTAACCGAGTCTAATTAAAGGTTGCCAAACCTATGGCCATGTATAAACCCCCACTTGCTATACCTAGCAAGGAAGTTATCACTTTCTACCAATTTTCCTTATATGTCTTCTAGCACCCTCTTGCTTGGGAAGAGCCCAAGTACTACCTTGGCTCACCAACCCCAACCTAAGAGAATAACTTAACTATCTCTAGTTTTCTAACTCAAAACTCTTGGCACCATGGATGCCTTTCAAGGGATCCTTATCCAGCGTCTCTATATACAACTAATTTGGTATACTATTGTGGACATTTCCAAGGTTGCACGTGCTCAATTCTTGAGCTTCTACTAAATGATCCTACATGCGAATGCATCTACTACTTTGTTATCCTACATGCAAGTATATTATCTACTTCGTTCCAATTTCCTCCAGCTACTCCAAGTTCGTTTACCATCTTCCTAACCCATTCAATGGTCTACTCCTCTAGGTTGATACATCACTTGTCAAGTCCATTGTTCCTAGGATTCACCATCATGTTTCCATTGCTATACTAATCTTTCCTTTCTAAGTGTCTTGCCTCCACAATTCTAATCTTTGATGGTCATTTGATCCAAAGTAGTCTCCCTATCAAGCTATCATGATCTAACCCCACATTGGACATCTCATTGTCCTTGAAACTGAAATCTAATCTCGTCTTATGTTTCTCTCTCATTACTAAGTTCTTAGCAATGTTACGTCTTCCATAATTTTATGTAACTATTTTCATGATCGACTCTCTTTTTCTTCTTTCAAGAGTCTTGTTTTAATTTCAGTTTCATTTATTATCTTTGATCTTTTAATGTTTAATAACGTTATCCGATCTTTCTTTCTCTTTTTTTTTCTAATAACAACCTTTTTCTTCTTCTACATTTTTATTCTTTTTATAACTATTATTTTTATGCTGTCTTTTATTTTCTTTATCCTTATCATTTTACAATGTGAGGAAAGGGGAGGAAATGAGAAACTAGAAGTAAATAAGGGAGGGGGGGGGGATTTGTGAGATGGCCTTTAATGCTGACGGCGGCGACTGGCGGACTGTAGTCTAGCAGAGGTGACGGCGGCAAAGGGACCAAAAGTGACGGCGACAGAGGCGACAAGTAGAGGTGATAGGAGTTGACGTGGCTGCTAGAGTACTGGCACGTGGTGGGACTACAGGGAGAGGCAGGGGCTGTTGATGACTGGCGCGTTTGCGAGCATCGTCGACGATGCCTACGCGTGGCAGCCACACGGATCACGACGTGGATCGCGACACAACGACTGTTGCGATGGCCTAATCAGATCGAGGGGTGGTTGTAATTTCCACATGCATAGGGAGAAAACATAGGGGGAAAAGGCTAGCTGGAGGTGAATTCAAGGGTGGGTAGAGGTGGCAGGGGCTGACGTGACTGCTAGAGTACCGGCACGTGGCGGGACTACAAGGAGAGGCAGGGGCTGTCGATGGCTGGCGGGTTTGCAGGCGTCGTCGACGATGCCTATGTGTGGCAACCACACGGATCATGATGTGGATCGCGGTGCAACGACTGTTGCGATGGCCTAACCAAATCGGGGGGTGGTTGTAATTTGCACATGCACGGGGAGAAAACATAGGGGGAAAAGGTTGGTTGGAGGTGAATTCAAGGATGGGGTAAAATCCTTTGACTTTTTTTTTTGGGGGCAAAAGGCCCATTAAGGAAGATTGCAGACTTGATTCTCGTGGCGACTTAGAAGGAGAATGTAAAGAGACAAAATTTGGCCGCCCCTCCTATTTGAATTTTAATTGTTTTGTCTTTTCTCTCTCCTTTTATCTCTTCTCTACTGTCGCGTTCTCTTATTAGAATTCGAAATGAACTCAAAGAGAATGGAATAATTGTATCCTCGACTATGTCACACTGATGTTAGCAAGCCACAACATGGTAGGTCCATACAGTCAGAGGATCACTGCTCTGATACCACTTGTCACAAACAGGTTGGAGGATGCACATGTGTGAAAGAATGATTCATAATGTGAGAAGCATTGGCCCTCCAAATGGGGTTGAAGGAGTGCCCACGTGAGTGTAGTTTTGCTATTGATAACTAGAATGCTCATACACACATTCCATGCATACGAGAGGTCACAACCTCTCATGCCTCTTGGGATCCATCCCTTGGGCATACCCCATTATTCTACCCTTAGCCTATGACTCTTTTATTAATGCACCCATGCATTCCTACCCATTCCTAACCTAGGACCTACATGTGTGAGTGCACCATTTATTCCATACCAATTAATATATCAAATACATTTAAGCCTACCTAGCCTACCTTCTAATTTATACATTTCAATCAACCTAGCCTAATACATTCTAGGCTATAAAATCAAGTTGTGAGAGAAGGGGGTTGAAGAGACATCATATTGACAAAGTAAGTGAGTAAAACAAAAAATAAGAATAACTTCATAAGCAAAGCTATGCCTATGTTCTCATCAATACCCAAGCATAACCTGCCATGTAGGTTTGAATTGGATAAACTGAATGCTTGCCAAGCAATAAAATTCCAACTCAAACAATAAAAATTACAATAGTAAAAAAAAGATAACAAAGAAGAAGAAGAAGAGGAAATAGAAGAAGAAGAAGAGAGAGAAAGAAAGAAAGAAAGAAAGTTTATTAAAGTCTTCGGGAGACCGTGAAGGTCTATGAGACTAAAGATAACTGATACAATGAGCATAACGGTGGCGGTCTCAAAACGGGCCAGCCAACTGTTTCTACAAAAAAGAGGTTATGAAGGACGGTGTGTCTAGTCCTGATACAAAAAATATGTGTCAACCTCCAGATGATACAAAAAAGAAGGGGGGGCACCAAAAATGGGACAGAGGGGGGAGATACAATATATATGTGCAGGTGGTGATCGTCAGAGACCAATCATAGAGGGGCCGTCAAATGGGAGGCTGGAAAAAACCCTGCGATAGATGATTGGCCTCTGACGTCACGTGGCCTAGTCGAGCTCGGTCGTCAGGGGCGGCGGGTGGCCCTGTGGATGAGGGCAACGGTAACCCCGGTGGGGCAGGCAGAGAGCAGAGACGAGATGTCATGGACCCGGATGTGTGAGTCTGTCCGCTGGCGCAGCTGTCGTGGCTCTGGCTCTCGCTCATGTCCGCGTCGTCGGCTAGACTGAGGAGAGGTATCCTGTGACTGAAAGAAATCAGTGATGGGCCGCTAGGTGTCCTCATGCTGTGTGTGCTGCGCGTGTCGTCGTGCTCGGAGAGAGGTATCTCGGTGGCGAGTCATCTCATGTAAGAAAGCGGCTAGGCATCGCTGATCCGAGAACTGCAGCATGTGTGGGAGGGGGGCGAATCCATCGCGGAAGAGGCAGTGGTATCGGCCTCGGATGGCATGATAGATAGGACATCTGAAAGCAAAGTGCTCCTCCGACTCGATCTCTTGCAAGTCGCAAAGTGGGCAAAGGTGGCCCTCTCGTGGGATAGCCTCTGCACGTCCGCTCTTGATCCGTAATCGGTGTGACGAAACCCTAAACTGACCGAGGGAGATCCGGAGCGCATGTGGTAGATGAAGCTATGTGTAACCCGGAGGTGTGATGAAGCCCTCTTGTGAGATTTGGAGGCAGTGTTGGCGGTAGAAGTCGAGCTTCACAGGAAGCTCGGAGTGAAGAAACCATGTCCGCCAGGTGTGGAGCTGGAGCAGATCCGCTCGAATGAGCCGGTTGACCTCCTGGTCAGTGGGGGAGAGGGGAGATGGTGGAGCGTCGAGGCTGTACTGAAAAGGAGGCAACCGGTCTAAGTCGAGGCCCAATCGGGTGAACCAACTGGAAAGACGACTATACCAGCATCGCTGGTCCCCATCAACAGATAAGGCCATAGAGGAGGATAGGGCTAGCCAAGGTAGGCGGAGGTGACCGTCAGCGGAAGAGCTGAAATCCCTGACTCTGTGGAGATAAGTGATAGCTTGGAAAGCCGCATCAAGCTGTAGGGGTGAGGCGCCGAACTCTGCTAGAATGATCTGGTGTGGTACCGATGGTTTGCTGCGGATCATCCAAGCAAACATTAGTATCTATAAGCGCTCGACTCGAGCCCACTCTGTGTCTGAAAGGTTGGCTCCCCACCACGGGCTACCGTACATGCCTGCTGGGCGGACCAAAGAATCAAAAAGGAGAGACTTGGTCCGCGGGTCCTGGAAGTGGGAGTGGTAGCATTGTCGCTCCAGCTTGGCAAGAGCGGCGTAGCCCCGGCTGATCCTGGCCTGCATGGTCGGGCGCATCGTGAAGATCGGGCCTGAGAAGAGAACGCCCAAGTATGTGTAAGAGTCAACTATCTCAACAGGGTCGCCGACGAAGAGGAACTGCTCTCGGTGCATAGCGGGTCTGAAAGTGTTGAAGATCATCACCTTGGTTTTCCCAAGGTTGACCTTCAAATCATGTGTATCATAGAAGATCTGAAGTCCATCCAGGTGTCGCTGAAGACCAGTAGCAGAAGAGGATAGTAGTACTACATCATCTGCATATAGGAGAATTTGGATGACAGCCTCCGCAAGAGAGCAGCCTGCACCTCCGAGTGTCTTGATGGTGGTCTCGAGCTCGTCGATGTAGAGGCCAAATAGAGTCGGTGACAAGGGACATCCTTGTTTGACTCCGATAGTGCTCGTGATCTGTGGGGCTAGCTGGTGCCAATCCTGACCTGGCCCGTCACCCGCTCATAGAGAGCTACTACTGCCTAGATAACCTACGAGTCATAGTCTAACTCCTGCAGGCGTCTGACGAGTCGGGCGCGGGGAGCGGTGTCGAATGCCTTGCAGAAATCCACAAAGCAACAATATACTCTCTGTCTCCTATGTCTGGCCTCCTCAATGATCCCTCCAAGTGTAAAAATGTGATCGTAAGTCGAGTGATCCGCCCTGTCCGGATGCCCTGAGCCCCTGTACCTCTGCGCGAGCACTGACCTCGCCATCTAACACTGATGCATAGATCTTGGACATAACATGTCCAATCATGATGGTCCTGTAATTCCCTGGAACCATGGGATCTCCTGCTTTGTGGATGGGTGTGATAGTGTTCCAGGGTCCAGGCTCTGGGGAACCCGTGGCAGACAGCTTCATTGAACAGCGTTGCCAGGATGGGGGCTAGAGTTTTGATGCCATAGGCAACAAACTCTGTGCATAGGCCCTCATGATCCTTAGCTCAGCCGTTGTGAAGCTTAAGCGCTGCGTGCGTGACTCCCTGGGTTGTGAAGAGGGTGCAAGAGGTGGGCGGGGGGTGGCTGAGAGGTCGGGAGGAGGCTGATCAGGGATATCATAGAGTGTACGTGCGTAAGAGTGCCAGAGGGAAGTGTCTGTGAGGGGGGAGGGGGATCGGCGTTCTAGGAATTTCCTCCAGAAATCCTTGGAGTTGCTACTAAACAGAATGTTCAGTAGCGTATCCTCATTCTGGCGCAGGAAGGCTAGCTTCTTGCGACGGACTAGTCGACGATAATCCCTGATGAGATGTGGGTTGGCCCTAGCGTTTCGCTGGGTCGTGAGTCGGAGTGTGCGGCATAATGCTTTACACTCGTCATCATACCAGCTATTGTAGGGGGTGGAGCCAGCGGGTGGACCGAGTAGTGGAAGGAAAAATATGGCGGGCTGCATTGTGAAGGGAGTGGGTGATAAGGGTGGCTCGGTGATCTAGAGAGGGTATGGTGTCTATGTGTCTGAGGAGGGAGGCTAGGTGGGCTAAGTAATCAGGTGAGAGGTTATGATCAAAGTGTATATCATGATAGGTAGTGTAGTGCGGGGTGTGGTTGGGGGGGGCTCGGGGCGCAAGGATATGAAAGAACAGGTAAGTGTGGTCGGCTCCTGGGGGTAAGGGTGCAGTGCGGAAGTCTGTGATCTGTGGGGCTAAAGCAGGAGATCCCAGAATGTAGTCGACGACACTGGCTCCTCTGCCATGTGGGAAACATGTGAAACCAGAGGAGGCAGGCCACCGGTCTAGTACATTGTAGATGACCAAATCATGTATACGTCCAAGGTCCAAAAGAGCCTGCCCATACGCAGTAACGGGAGCGCGACTGTCAGCCGAGGAGGGGGGGAAGCCTGAGTCCTCTGTGTCCATCTCAGGTAATAGGACCGGATCTGAGTGGAAGTCCAGGAGTGATGTCTGATGTGCACCTGTCCTTGCGTTGAAATCCCCAACTAGGAGGACCTCTCCGCGCCTGGAGAACTCCACAATGTCTGAGTAGAGATCTAGATAGGGGGATACCCCCGTATCCTCATGTAGCATCCGTGCGAAATGTGACGTCTCAGGAGGAAAGTAGCAGACTGCAATAAAGATGTCGCGTGTGGACGGGCATCGAAATCGGAGCCATTGGTAACGGGCATGGACATCCCGTCTAACCACGGATATCAAGCTCGTGAGCGCTGAACAAAGGAGTACTGCAACCCCGCCTGATCCTCGGACCCCCCCAGTATATCTGGTCTCCTTATGGAATACTGACTCCCAGGTATAGCCACTGACCGAGGGGAGAGAGCGCTCGGGACTCTGATGTGTCTCTGTATAGAAAACGATGTCGCGTCCAATATATGACTCTGAGAAGTTCCCAGGGTCAGACCATAGGGTACCATTACAGTTCCATATGGTGCATGCCAAGGGTACTGTGTGCTGAGTCTGAATCTCATAGACCATGTCTCCCTATTTGGGGGGGGAGTCTGCTACCGTGTCTGGAGATATTAACGTCCTTGGGAGGCCTCGCGGGCCTATGGGACAAGATACAAAGTACACCAAAAAGGAAAATCTTATACAAGCCTCAAGACGCTAGAGCCATTGCTGAGTGCTAAACGAATCTACGGAGCTCAATAGCTCGAACAAAATCAGATACAAATATATGAATCAAAGTCAGACACTAGCTGAATAAGGCTGAAAGCTAGGATTCAGAAGCCGAAACCCGGCACCATGGTGGCTTGTCTGTGGGCGACAAAAATTTCTCGGACTTGCGTCTATCGGGCAATCTCACATAATGGTGGTAGGGGAGGGCGTGGTCTCCTCGATCTCTGAACCCACTGGGCTATGTTTAGAGTGACCCCCCATCTCAAGCGGTCTCCTATGAGGAAAGCTGTGATAGGCCAGACCTCAAAAGAGTAAACTCTAGTCACTCTCTGTGCTACATGTGGTCTCTATGTCCCTCTCTCAGTGATCCAAGCTGCCCGCATGTTAGCTATCTCCTCCTCTACGCCGTTGTGTCCTAGAGCTGACTCAAATGCATAGAAGTCTGTGACGAGTCGCTGTGCTCTGTCAGCCTCTATATATTGTGTTCTGGTTGCCTCCTACTGCTCTCCAATATGTCGTAGTAGAGTCTCCCTGTGTCAGCGCATCTCCAGTAGGTAGAGGCCAATGCAAACTTGGTCATGGAAGTGTATCAGTCGTGAGTGGGCCGAAGCCGCTCCCCTCTTGGAGGAGGCAATGGTATCGCCCCTCGATCTCTAATAGGTTGGGCAGGTACATAGAAAGTGCTCTGTCTCAACCACTCCTAGTGTGCATAGCATACAAATCCGCTACTCTCTGGGTATGCCTGCTGCTCTCCCCGTCTCAATCCTCAACTGATGAAATGAAACACGCATCTATCCAATGGCGATCCTGTGTGCATGCGAGACTCCTCTATCCTCGAGATATTGGAGTTTGATGATGAAACCTTACTCTCAGGAAGTGATCACGATAGAACTAGGACTTGGTGGGGAGCTCCTGGTCCCCCCTTAAGTCTGAGATGTGTAGAGCTGAAGGAGATCTAGTCGTATAACACGATTTATCTCGTCTCGCGGGGCTGACTCAAGGGGTGCATCCA